>NC_133153.1:38833732-39133732 GCF_048418815.1 Hemitrygon akajei
TATCACCGTATACTACCCTGAGACTCATTTTTTGCAGGCATTCACAGGTAAACAAAGAAGTACCACAGAATCAGTGAAAAACCACACACAGAGACTGAGAAACAACCAATGTGCAAAAGAAGACAAACTGTGCAAACATAAATAAACAAATAAAACTGAGAACATGAATTGTAGAGCCCTTGAAAATGAGTCTATAGGTTGTGGAATCAGTGGGTGGTGTGGGGTCATTGAAGATAGTTTCTGCTTTCTTGTAGGAGGCTGCTTGTGGATGTGTTCAAAGATGGGGTGGACTTTGCCTGTGATGGACTGGGTTGTATCCACTACTTTTTGTAGGCTTTTGTGTTCAAGGGTAGTGGTGTTTCTATACCAGACCAAAATTATCCGGTCAGTATAATCAGAATCAGGTTTAATATTACTGGCATATGTCTTGAAATTTGTTATTACGCAACAGTAGTACATTGCAATACGTAATAATAAAACATAATCATTATTATAAATCACAGTAAGAAGTATATATATTTATATTAAAAAGTTAAATTAAATAAGTAGTGCAAAAAGTGTAAAGAAAAGTAGTGAGGTAGTGTTCATGGTATCATTGTCTATTCAGAAATCAGATGGCAGAGGGGAAGAATCTGTTTCTGAATCATTGAGTGTGTGCTTTCAGGCTCTTGTATCTCCTCCCTGATGGTAGCAATGAGAAGGGGGCATGACCTGGGTGACAGGGGTCCTTAATGATGGATGCAGCCCTTTTGAGGCATCGCTCCTTGAAAGTGTCCTGGATGCTGGGGAGGCTAGTGCCCATGATGGAGCTGACTGAATTTACAACTTTATGCAATCCATTTCAGTTGTGTGTGGTGCCCTCTCCGATTCCAGATGGTGATACAACCAGAAAGAATGCTCTCAGCGGTACATTCATAGAAATTTGAGAGAGTCTTTGATGACATTCCAAATCTCAAACTCCTAAAGATATTTTGCTGCTTTCGTGCCTTCTTTGTAACTGCATCAATATGTTGGGCACAGGATTGATCCTCACAGATGTTGACACCCAGGAACTTGAACTTGCTCACCCTTTCCACTTCTGATCCCTCCATGAGGACTGCCGTGTGTTCCCTTGACTTATCCTTTCTGAAGTCCACAGTCAACTCGTTGGTCTTACTGACATTGCGTGCAAGTTTGTTGCTCCATTATGCATCTATAGAAGTTTGTTGAAGTTTTAGATGTCACGTCAAATCTGCTCAAACTTTTAAGAAAGTAGAGCTGCCGTCATGCCCTCTTTGTGATGACATTTACGTGCTGGTCCCAGGACAGATCCCCTAAAATGATAACGCCAAAGAATTAAAACTTACTGACCCTTTCCACTTCTGATCTCCTGATGAGGACTTATCCCTAAAGTGTAGCTCCTGCAAATATGGAAATAATGATCCCATTGTGAATCGGGCAACAGGTCATAGGTAACGAGAAAAGACTTTATCACTTTCAAATTACCCAGAATTGTACCAATGCCATTTTATACATGCAGGACTACCTTTCCTGGGCATATGCTCAATGCAGAATTATTTATCCAAAATTGTGGAAAGCTTTTTATAACTTTAAGTTAAGGTACCATATTGCCTTCAATAAAGCACCATTATCGTTTCTGGTGAAAGCCAGGCTTTACGGAAAGGAATGTTCACTGTTTTTAGGGTCTAATGACATGGTTGTGCCACTGAACTTAATGACAATCAGATGGTTGCAAAGGAGCTGGAGCTGCCCTCATTAGAAGCACATGAGCAGTTTAACCCTTTCACCAGTTGTTACCCTACAGACCCAGGCTGTGCGTGGTAAAAAGAAATCATACTAAAGTTTGCCCAAGTTGCTAATAGTAGTATGCAACAAGGCTGAAGAAGATTAGAAGATTAGTCACTTCTCTGAGGATGGTCACCTTGTCACGGTGAGAAGCTTGTGCGTTCTTGAGGTCCTGAGAGTGATGCTGTTTGGACCTTAGCCATCTGGTGCTTAGCTCCTTGTAGGGTCATCCATGGTCATCCAGAGGAAGAACAATCCAGCCAAGGTCTCAAGCTGGTGGAACAGCAGGGAAGGTGGAGGAAGGATGCAGCCGCAAAGGTTCCCAGTCAGATGCCACTGGACCCTGACCCTGATCTGTCACGGACTGTGTGGTCGCTGCCCATGGATCAGCCTCCCATTGTTAAATAAAGACATTCTCCATTGTGGATCCTGGATCGCACTTTACAGCCATCCGAGGACCCACCAATTGACAGTTCCTTAGGAGAACATCATACTCCGCTTGAGTGATTGCATTACCACTGCTACTCAGTAGTCAACTTCTTAACCTGCCTCTTGGGAGGAGGCTGGACTTGCATCACTCACCTCAACACCGAATAGACTCCACAACCTACAGACTCACTTTCAAGGACACTGCAACTCATGTTTGCAGTATTATTTATTTACTTAACTATTTATTATTACTACTGCTATTAATATGTATTTGCACAGATTGTCTTCTTTTGCACACTGGCTACTGTGTATGCTGTTTTTCATCGACTCTATTGTACTTGTGCACTTCAGGGACATTTAGTTTCATTTCTTTAGAGAACAGGCCCTTCAGCCTATTGAGCTCTGCCGCCCAGTCAAGCTCATGTGACCAATTAAACCACGAACCGGTACGTCTTTGGAATTGGGGAGGAAACCGGAGCACTCGGAGGAAATTCACAGGTTCGCAGGAAGAGCACAGAAACATCTTAGAGACAGTGGTGGGAAATGAACCCGGCCTGCTGGCACTGTGATTGTGTTATGCTAACCGCTGGGCTACTGTGCCACTCCATGTACCTTTACCTCATGTTCCCAGTATTTATTTTAAAAGCTTGCACAATTTATCTTCTTTAATACGTTAGTTTGTCAGTCTTTAGTTATTATAGCTCTTCACAAATTCTATTGTATTTCTTTGCTTTCCTGTAAATGCCTCCAAGGAAGTGAAACTCAGGGCAGTATATTGTGAGATATATGTACTTGATACTGATTTACTTTGACTTTGAAAAAATTTAGGCTGACACCAATCTGATTCAAGGTCCAGAGGGCACAGCCTCAGAATAGAATGTGCCTTTGGAGCAGAGCTGAGGAGGAATTTCTTTTGCCACAGGATAGTGAGTCTGTGGAATTCATTGCCACAGATGGCTGTGGAGGGAGGCCAGGCCATTGGGTATAACTAAAGCAGTGATTGATAGGTTTTTAATTAATAAGGGCGTCAAGGGTTATGGGGAGCAGGCAGGAGAATGGGGTTGAGTGGGATAATAAATAAACTGTGATGGAATGGTGGAGCAGACTTGATGGGCCGAATGGCCCAATTCTGCTCCTAAGTAAGCCTTATGTTCTTTTGGTCTTATGATTCAGCAATGGCTGAGCTTGGGAAAAATATTCCATTGGCAAGAGCTATGGAAATGAAAATTTATTTTGATTACTTTGTCTGAGATTTTGTTTCTTTGCAGGAAACCTTTTGCTTTGCCAGCCTTCTTGGGTGGGGTAAAAGATCACTGGGATTCTGAGGAAAGAGCTGGAGAAGTTTGCTAATGTGTTGAGTAATATTTATCTCTCAGAATGTCACTAAAGTTGGATTATCCCATTACTCCCAGATTTCTGTTTACGAGTTTGGGTGTTCTGCCAGTATGTTTCTCAAATTACGGTCCCCTTAAATCAGAATCAGAATCAGAATCAGGTTTAATATTGCTGGCATATGTTGTAAAATTTATTAACTTGGTGGCAGCAGTACATTGTAATTTATAATAATGGGAAAACTGTGAATTACAGTAAATATATATATATTTACATACGTGGAACTGATTGTGGACTTCAGGAGAGGGAAATCAGAGGTCCATGAGTAGAGGTAGAGAGGGTCAGTAACTTAAATTCCTGGGTGTCACTATCTCAGAGGACCTGTCCTGGACCCATCATATAAATGTAATTGCAAAGAAAGCACGACAGCGCCTCTACTTCCTCAGGAGTCCGCAGAGATTTGGCATGTCATGACAAACCTCTGTAGATGTGTGGTGGGAAGAGTATTGACCAAGGCCTGGTGTGGGAACACCAGTGCCTCCGAGCAGCCCAGCATGGCCCTCCCAGCCATTGAGCACATCTACGTGGAACATCGCTGCAGGAAAGCAGGATCCTCACCACCCAGGCCGTGCTCTTTTCTCACTGCTGCCGTCAGGTAAAGGGCCTCAGGACTCACACCACCTGGCTCAAGCACAGCTGCTACCCCTCAACCATCAGACTCTTGAACAAAAATGGATGATGCCACTCAGCTAATTCTGGTGTTCCCACAACCAATGGTTTCACTTTAAGGACTCTTTATCTTGTTATTTCATGCTCTCGTTATTCATTGCTATCTATTTATATTTGCATTTGCACAGTTTGTTGTCTTCTGTGTTCTTGTTCTTTCATTGCTCCTCTTTGCAGTTACTATTCTATAATTTGCTACGTATGTCCATAGGATGAGGAATCTCAGGGTTGTATGTGGTGACATGTATGCACTCTGATAATAAATATTACTTTTGAACTTTGATATATATATATAATAGTTAAATAAAGTAAGTAGTGCAAAAATAGAAATAAAAAAGTAGTGAGGTAGTGTTCATGGGTTCAATGTCCATTCGGAAATCAGATAGAAACATAGAAAACCTACAGCACAATTCAGGCCCTACGGCCCACAAGGTTGTGCCAAACATGTCCCTACCTTAGTGTGGTGAACTAGATATACCTGTCTGACTGCTCCTGTGGCTCCTCCCACAGACCCCTGTATAAAGGCGACTGTGGGCTGCTGCTCCCCCTCATTTTCCCCAGGATGTAGTGCTGTTTATTCTTCCAGTCAATAAAAGCCGATATCTCGTTTCCTAAGTCTCAGCGTGAGTTATTGATGGTGCATCACTTAGAAATTACTAGGCTTACCTATAGCCCTCTATTTTACTAAGCTCCATGTACCTATCCAAAAGTCTCTTAAAAGACCCTATCGTATCCGCCTCCACCACCATTGCTGGCAGCCCATTCCATGCACTCACCACTCTCTGAGTAAAAAACTTACCCCTGACATCTCCTCTGTACCTACTGCCCAGCACCTTAAACCTGTGTCCTCTTGTGGCAACCATTTTAGCCCTGGGAAAAAGCCTCTGACTATCCACACGATCAACGCCTCTCATCACCTTATGCACCTCTGTCAGGTCACCTCTCATCCTCCGTCGCTCCAAGGAGAAAAGGCCGAGTTCACTCAACCTATTCTCATAAGGCATGCTCCCCAATCCAGGCAACATCCTTGTAAATCTCCTCTGCACCCTTTCTATGGCTTCCACATCCTTCCTGTAGTGAGGCGACCAGAACTGAGCACAGTACTCCAAGTAGAGTGTGTGCCTCCAAGCTTCTGTACCTCCTCCCTGATGGTAGCAATGAGAAGAGGGCATGTCCTGGGTGACTGGGATCCTTAATGATGAATGCCACTTTTTGAGGCCTCGCTCCTCGAAGATCTCCTGGATACTACGGAGCCTAGTTCCCACGATGGAGCTGACTGAGTTCACAACTCTTTGCAGCTTATTTCAATCCTGTGTGGTAGCCCCTACCCCTCATCGTACCAGACGGTGATGCAGCCAGTTAGAATACTCTCAATGATATATCTGTAGAAATTTTTGGGAGTGTTTTTGGTGACATAGCTAATCTCCTCAAACTCCTAATGAAATAAAGCTGCTGTTGTGCTTTCTTTGTAGCTCCATTGGGTCCAGGTTAGATCCTCAGGGATATTGACACCCAGAAACTTGAATAAAGAGCATTAGTGGCTGTAAACTGACATCATTAAAATATTTTGCACAAATGCAGTCATCAAGTATTATGTTTAATTCTATCATGTAAAGTGTTGCCTGTGTGGAAGATATCTTGCTGTGTGACCACTGGTACTAACACTCCATTGTGTGACATGTTGTTAAGCAAGCCACAGCTGATGCAGCTTTCTCACAAATTATGAACAAAATACCCAGAAAACAGATACAGATTGAATAAAGACAGGAGGTGCTGGAAATGTAGAGCTGTCGCTGCTGAATGAAAGGAAGGACTAAGTCCTGAAGAAGTTTCTTGGCCTGAAACGTTGACAGTTTATTCATTTTCATAGATGCTGCCTGACCTGCTGAGTTCCTCGCGTGTGGTGTTGCTCTAGATTTCCAGTATCTGCAGCATCTCTCGTGTTAATGAAGGAATGAGGTGGAAATGCATCGTTGGGCACTAGCGTTAAGCGGTGGAGTCCCTTTATCCTGTATTCGGCTCCACCTCTGAACTTTACTTTATTGAATGTTTAATACTGGCACCCAAGGATGGGTCTCCAGACTCTAGGGATTTTACAAAGCATGTCATGACCAACAGAGGTTGTTCCTGACTGGTCCACAGCTATTTCTCACTGCATTAGTATGATATGGCTTCATGGACTAAGGAATAAATTTGTTTTAAAAAATGCTGGAAATAATCAGTCAGGGAACTGTTATGAAGCGAGAAAGGGAGTTAATGGTTATGGTTGATGAACTTCATTGGACTTCTCTTCTTCTTCTTCTGAAGTCCATCACCCCAGCTGGGACAGTAGCTCGCCAGAGTTCTCCATCCCGGACCAGTCTTTCAATTTGGCCCTAGGTGTAGCTCATCTTTGAAGATTATTCCTCTCTCAGGGATGAGGTTTTTGGAGCTCCTGATGCTCTGGGGTCTAACAGGATGGGGTTGCTAGTCCCATGCCCAACACTCTGTCTTTTGCAGCTGGGCTTGTGACCGTCCATGGGCGAGTTCACCGGACCTTTAGGTTTCTCGTATTTTGCTTTTGTTCTCTATCTCCACCAGTGGTACACCCCGACGGAAGTGCATAACATTTTCAAAGAGCAGAGCGGCCACTTTGACACCACATTGCAAAGACCCCGGAAAGACCTAAGCCCTTGGGAATGGCTCCATCACCCGATCTTCCCTTCAGGTCACACGCAGCCCTGATTTAGATATACAATACCATTCCATTGAGTCCAAATCGTGGAATTTCCTCCACTGCATTGTGAGAGCATCTTTATCATTGAACAATGCGGAAGTTTAAGAAGGTCATAAAGTTATAAAGCACATTGCAGACATTTACACCACACGCTGCATCCGCAAAGCAAACAGCATTATGAAGGACCCCACGCACCCCTCATACAAACTCTTCTCCCTCCTGCCATCTGGGAAAAGGCACCGAAGCGTTCGGGCTCTCACGACCAGACTATGTAACAGTTTCTTCCCCCAAGCCATCAGACTCCTCAATACCCAGAGCCTGGACTGACACCAACTTACTGCCCTCTACTGTGCCTATTGTCTTGTTTATTATTTATTGTAATGCCTGCACTGTTTTGTGCACTTTATGCAGTCCTGTGTAAGTCTGTAGTCTAGTGTAGTTTTTTCTTGTCTGTGTTGTTTTTACATAGTTCAGTGTAGTCTTTGTACTGTTTCATGTAGCACCATGGTCCTGAAAAACGTTGTCTCATTTTTACCAGCAGTTATGGTCGAAATGACATTAAAAAGTGACTTGACTTGACTTGACACACCTGCACAAAAAGAGGCACTTTGGCCATCTACTCTTTGACAAACTGTTATTACGCCCAGTCCTATCACCCTGTACCTGGACCATCGCCCTCCCATCCATGTACTTATCTTATATTAAATGTTCCAATCAAACTGCATCCACTGGCAGCTCGTTTTACACCTGGACCACCCTCTGGTTGACGGTTTCTCCTTAGGTTCCTTTTAAATAGGACCTCTAATTTTAATCTCACCCAACCTCAGTGGAAAAAGCCCATTTGCATTTACCTATCTATACTCCTCAGAACTGTGTACACCCCTATCAAATCTTCTTCATTCTCCTACCCTCCAGGTAATAAAGTCCTAACCTATTCAACCTTTCCCTGTAACTCGGGTCTTCAAGTCCCTGTAACATCTTTCTAAACTTTCTGTATACACTTCCAATCATATTGATAAGTTTCTGGTAGGTAGGTGACCAAAACTGCGTACAATGCTCTAAATTCACCAACTCACCAACATCTTATACAACTTCAACATAACATCGCAACTCCTGTACTCAATATTCTGATTTATAAAGGCCAATGTGCCAGAAGTTCTCTTTACGACCCTTTCCCTGTATGTGATGGTACTTCCAAGGAATTATGGATCTGTGTTCCCAAATCCCTCTGTTCTACAGCAGTCCTCAGAGTCCTGTGTTCACTGGGTATGTGTCACCCTGGTTTGTCCTCACAAAGTGAAACGCCTCGGATTTGTCTGTATTAACTTCCATCTACCTTTTATTTTCTCAGTCTGTCCAGATCCTGCTACAAGCTTTCACAGCCTCTCCTGCTGTCCACTGTGCTTCCCCACAGTTCAAAGTAAAAAATCACCGAATCACTGAAATCACAGGATCTTCAGGGTCTGTGGGAGATCGTGATGGTTCCTCCATGTTTTGGTGGTTAAGGCGAGCATAGAAGGCATTGATCTCATCAGGAAGGGAGGCCCTGTTGTCACCTATGTCACCTGATGTCACTTTGTAAGAGGAGATAGCATTCAGGCCCTGCCATAGGTGTCACGCACACTGTGGTGAACTACATATACCTGTCTGGACACGCCTCCTGATGACTGCTCCTGTGGCTCCTCCCACAGACCCCCTGTATAAAGGTGATGTGACGTCCCAATCTCTGGAGCCTTCGTCCTTAGCCTCTACCTGTATGCAGGTAGGAGAAGGACAGCTAAATGATCAGATTTCCCGAAATGCAGTCTGGGCAAGCAACATTTGGTATTCCTTAGTAAAGCAGTGGTCTAGTGTGTTGGGACTTCTGGTGCTACAGGTTATATGCTGATGATAATTGAACAGGGATTTCTTCAAACAAGCCAGATAAGAAGCAACACACACAAAATGCTGGAGGAACTCAGCAGGTCAGGCAGCTTCTATGTAGGGGATTAAACAGTCGACATTTCAGGCCAAGGCCCTTCATCAGGACTGGAAGGAAAGGGGGAAGGTGGGGTAAGGGGAAAGAGGATAGCTTGAAGATGATAGGTGAAGCCAGGTGGGTGGGGAAGGTAAAGGACTGGAGAGGAAGGAATTTGATAGGAGAGGAGAGTGGACCAGGGGAGGAAGGGAAGGAGAAGAGAACTCAGAGAGAGGTGATAAGCAGATAAAAAGAGAAAGAGGCCAGTGGGGAAAAGAAGAAGAGGGGAGGGAGTGGAAATAGGGACCTATGCTCGGATGCTGTTTGTGGATTTCAGTTCAGAGTTTAACACCATCGTCCCTCATACCCTCTGCTCCAAATTGTCTCACCTTACTGTGCCACCTGACCTCTGCGATTGGATTTTCAGCTTCCTGACCAACAGAAGTCAACAGGTAAGGATGGGAGAGGTCACCTCGGATATTCGAATCACCAACACCGGCGCCCCCCAGGGGTGTGTCCTCTCTCCACTGCTGTTCTCCCTCTACACCAATGACTGCACCTCCTCCAACCCCTATGTGAAGCTTTTGAAGTTTGCAGACAACACTACCGTCATCGGACTCATCCAGAATAGTGATGAGTCTGCATATCGACAGCAGGTGGACCAACTGGCGCTCTGGTGCAGTCGGAACAATCTGGAGCTGAACACGCTCAAGACAAAGGAGATGATAGTGGATTTCAGGAGACATCCCCCCGCTATGTCTCCCCTCACAGTCCTCAGCAGCCCTGTGTCCACCATGGAGAACTTCAGGTTCCTGGGAACCACCATCTCTCAGGATCTGAAGTGGGAGCAGAACATCAGCTCCATCCTGAAGAAGGCCCAGCAGCGGATGTATTTCCTGCGGCTCTTGAGGAAATACGGTCTGCCTCAGGAATTGCTGCTGCAGTTCTACACTGCAGTCATTGAGTCTGTCCTGTGCACCTCCATCATTGTGTGGTTTGGAGCCTCCACCAAGCAGGATAGAACCAGACTACAGCGCACAGTGAGGACTGCCGAGCGCATTATTGGAGCCTCCCTGCCCTCTATTGTGGACCTGTACTCTTCCAGGTTGAAGAAGGGGGCGGGGAACATCATAAAGGACTCCTCCCATCCTGCTCACGGACTGTTTGATCTGCTTCCGTCTGGTAGGCGCTTCAGATCCCTCCAGACTAAGACTAATAGGCACTGGAGAAGTTTTTTCCCTACTGCGGTCACTTTGCTGAACAGTTAACTGCCGGTTAACTGTCGGCTAACTATTACTTGGATTGCACTACCTGTATGTATAATCTATATTTTCATTTATATTTATCATTATTATTGTTATGAGCAGAGAGACAACATCTGCCGGAAGTAAATTCCTTGTATGTGCATAGGTACTTGGCGATTAAAGTCTGATTCTGATTCTGATTCTGATATTGGAAGAAGAAATCAATACCCATACTATCTGGTTGGAGGCTACCAGACAGAGAGGGTGGCTTCATCATCATATAAGATGTAGTTATATTTATAATGGCTTTTATTAGTAATGTTTTCTTTATCTTATTGCATTTTTTATGCTGCATCAGATCCGAAGTAACAATTATTTTGTTCTTCTTTACACTTGTGTACTGGAAATGTCATTGAATAGCCTTGAATCTCGAATTTTAAAATATATATCAAAATATTTGGCTTCCCTGAGAACTGTGCCTTTAAGAAATCACACCCTTCTCTGTCCGCTGTGCAGTGCATTTTCGGGAGATGTGCAAAGTTGGATGGACTCCCATTTTAATGTTTGTTTCTGAGCATAAACCACCCAATCACCATTTCAAACTGGATTTAGGCCAATTTAGTGATTTTTCTTAATTTTGCAGGGGTCCCAACTGGGCATTAGAATTAAATGTAGTCGTGTTTAACAAACCAAAGTAAAATGGATTCATTCCAGATTTGTCTCAGCATTTACTGACCAACCTAGATGTTATTTCACTGGCTTGCATTGATCACATGCTCTTTTGGGGTGCTCTGATTGGAGGAGGGTGGGGGACTCCAGAATCATTCTGCACCTTAAACTTAATGATGCTGGATATCCAGAGGATTTATATTTAGCAGAAACTTTGACTTCACACTCCACAATGAGGCTACACTCAGGTTGGCGGAGCAATACAATATATTTTGTCTGGGTAGCTTCGAACCTGATGGCATGAACATTGATTTCTTTAACTTCTCCCACTCCTTCCCTCTTTTTCCATTCTCCAACCTGGCACCCCTCTTACCCCTTCTCTTCTTCTCACCTGACATCAACTCCATCTGGTGCCCCTCCTCCTTCCCTTTCTCCCATGGTCCACTGTCCTCTCCTATCAGATTCCTTCTTCTTCTTCAGCTCTTTAACTTTTCTACCTATCACCTCCCAGATTCCTACTTCATTCCCCACCTTCCTCCACCCACCCAGCTTTTCCACCGCCACCTGGCTTCCATCACCTGCCAGCTTGTCCTCCTTCCCCTCCCTCCTGCCTTCTTATGCTGGCTTTTACCCCCTTCCTTTCCGGTCTTAATGAAGGGTCCGCCCCACAGACCCCTCCATAGATGTTGCCTGCCTTGCTGAGTTCCTCCAGCATTTGGTGTGTGTTGCTCAAGATTTCAGCATCTGTGAAATCTCTTGTGTTTATGAACTCACCAGGTGTATAATGCTGTCCAAGTCAAATGTAATCCCTTTGAGTGAGGGAACCCCATGATAAAAGCTTGCCAAATGGGTGGATCGTACACCAAGGACTGTCCATTGCATGACCTCCCACTTTGAATCCTCACACCTTTCACTGCTCCTACCATTTTCCCACAGCCCACTGGAGTGCAGACAGGCTTCGTCACACAACTGGATTTGCTTTAACTGTTAATGAACAGCCCATAAAAGTTTCCAAAGCAAATGAAAACAGCACAGGTTTTGTTTAATGCCCCGGCCATTTTTCTGTCCGGTTTTTGCTTCTGGCACTGTTCAGGAGTTTCATCTTGAATCCTTGGAAACCCCAGGATAATCTTGGAGATTTGGCAACCCTAATCCACAGCTGTGCCAAATTTTCCATTAGTCTCCGCTTCACAAAAAATGACTTTATTTATTTATTATTTGGTGATGTAGTGTGGAATAAGCCCCTAAGGCCCAACGAGCTGCACCGCCCAGCAACCCAGGACAATTTAGAATGGCCAAGATACTCACTAACTGGAACAAGGGAGGAATCCCACACAGCCACAGGGAGAACATGCAAACTCCTTACAGACAGTGCTGGAATTGAACTCTGAACTCTGACGCCCCAGTTGTAGAAGCATCGCGGTAACTCCCAGTCCATTGTGGCGTCCCTTGCAGTTTACTGACAGCTGACATTCGGCATGCCAATGAAAATGATGGAGTTTGTAAGTACTGTGGAGTGATGGCAAATTCCAATGTCTCAAACACTCATTAATTCATTTTAGACCATTGAACACTACAGGCCCTTTGGCCCACAATGTTGTGTCGATCTTTTAACCTCCTCCCAAAGAAATGTAACCCTTCCCTCCCACATGTCCTCCATTTTTCTATCATCCATGTGCCTATCTAAGAGACTCTTAAATGCCCTGATGTATCTGCCTCTACCACCACCTCTGGCAGGGCTTTCTATGCACCCATCTCGCTCTGTGTAAAAAACCTACCTCTTACATCCCCTTATACTTTCCTCCAATCACCTTAAAATTATGCCCTTTTTTACCAGCCATTTCTGCTCTGGGAAAAAGGCACTGGCTGTCCACTTTATCGATGCCTCTACCATCTAGTGCTGCTCTATTAAGTCATCCTTCTTCGCTCCAGAGAGAAAAGCCTTAGCTCGCACAACCTTTACTCATAAGACACGTTCTCTAATCCAGGAAGCATCCTGGTAACTCTCCACAAGCTTCCAATTCCTTCTGATAATGAGGTGACCATGATAATTTTATATATTTTTCGGAGGTTTGGTTGCCACTGACAAAACCTCCACTCAGTCTCATCTCTAATTACCCGGGTGACTTGCTAGGATATTTCACAGGGTGCTTAAGAGCTGACCACATAGTTGTCTGTTTGCCAGCTGCAAGCCTTGAGCCATCACACGAAGATTGAATTAGCGCATGCACTCAGTTCATGGTCTTCTGCTGCTGCAGCCTACCCACTTCAAGGTTCGATGTGTTGTGCGTTCAGAGAAGCTCCTCTGCACACCGCTGTTGTAACGTGTGGTCACTTGAGTTACTGTTGCCTTTCTATCAGCTAGAACACGTTCGTTCCCCGTTCTGATGTTTGGTCTGAACAACGACTGAACCTCTTGACCATGTCTGCATGCTTTTAAGCATTGAGTTGCTGCCACGTGATTGGCTGATTAGATATTTGCATGAATGAGCAGGTGTACAGGTGCACCTGATAAAATAGCCATGGAATGTATAATGATACTTTTTTAGGTTTAGTTTTTGGGACTTTAGAGGTGGTCCATCACTTAGTTTTAAAAAAAAAAATATTTCAGTGGTCTCCATCTGGCAAAAATATCCTTGTTCCTAAAAGCACACCCCTCAGGTATCTGTCATCCAAATGCATCATTAATTTGCCAATGCAAATGAAGCTGAGGCTGCTTATAGCCACTGCTAAAGTTTTTGATTTTAAACTGGTGTCATCTTTTAAATCCCAGTGCGAGTAGAGCGGAAGGTTGTGAACGGGGATGTTTACACTGTGTTTTAACCCCATCTGTTGTATTCTGTTACAAGTTTTGTGTCTGTGTGGGCAGGAGGCATGAGGGCTGGTGACCACCCCATAGGTCAGCAAGTCAGCGAGCCCAGAACTTGAGGCCTGGTATCCGAGATCCCCCCCTTGGCGAGTTCTGGGGTTGGTAATGAAGACTGAAGCCAGAAGTCATGTCCGTGGCCTGGAGTTCAGATCCTGTCATAGGTGAGTCCTGGGGCTGGAAGAGCCTGTTACTGTGCTGTATCTCTAAATATAAATAAAAAGAAGTCTTGATGTATTCCCATCGATAATTAAGTCTCTTCCAGTGCCAGTCTATTGAGTTTACTACTGTACCTAATGCTTCTTGAAGCACATCTAGAAACCAAAGTCCCTTACGAGCTGACCTTATTCTATTTGGGGGATATTGAAACCTTGCTCCCTATCTTCTCAGCACACACCCATTTCCTCCCACCCCCTCTCAATACCTCTGCGTTTGCTGACCTGCACTGCCTTCGATCTATGCAAGACCTCAAATGGAATCTTCTCATCTTTATTTTTAAAATCCTCTTTTTCCACCTTTCCTATGTCTGTAATCTCCTTACAATATCCTGAGACATTTCCACTTCTGTAATTTTGGCCTCTTGCTCAACCCTGGGTTTAATTGCTCCACCATTAGCAGGCATACCTCGAGCTGTCAGGGCCCTAAAATGTGGAATTTTTTTCTCTTTAGCCTCTCCGCACTCTTACATCCGTCTGCTTTATAACACTCCTTAAGATCTGCCTTTATCACCCATCTTTGGCTTCTTTGCTCTAGTATTTTGCTCTGTGTCTTGTCATTCACACTAAGGATTTATGCTACACTGTGTTTAAATGCAGTGTGGATGCATATTCAGTTTTTTTAAAAACAAAGACAACCTAACCCTTCTCACAAAGTTCCAAGTGTAAAGTAAATTTATTCTCAAAGTATGTACGTGTCTCAATATTCTACCCTGACACTCATTTTTCTTGCAGGCATTCACAATAGAATAAAAAAAAGGGCCAATGAGAAAACTACACACAAAGTCTGACGTGCTGAAGAAGACTAACTGTGCAAATAGAAATTATATGATCATAAATAATAATCATCAGCAGAATATGATGTGGGCGATCATGGTCTTCCATCTGTCTTTAATCTGAGAAGTTCTAATAAGACAAACTGCAAGTGCAAAAAAGTTATTTATAATAATAACTAAGTTAGTAAGGAAGTAAACAAATAAATAATATTGAGGACATTTTCTGTGAGATTTTGAAAAGAACTGGGTGAAAAATGAAATTATAATTTGTGTAAGAACAAAATAGACAGAACCAGAAGGGAACTGATAAGCAACCTATGAACCCTTGGCTCAGCTCATCTCAGAAATTCTCTCCACCCACCACAAACACCGATGTGTGAACTGGCTCAGCAGCTAATATGCCCTGTTTTCTCCCAACAAGCCCAAATCTTATGTCAGTCCTGCTTCCTCTCACTCGTATGACCGTGTTTCAACTAAAACATGCTTTTTAGCTTTTTGAAAAGTTCAGCAGGATAAGCATGTTCATAAAGAAAATTACCCAGGCTGCTGCTGAGCAATTCACTCCGTGGCCACTTTATTAGGGACCTCCTGTATCTAATAAAGTGGCCACTGAGTGTATGTCCATGGTCTTCTGCTGTTGTAGCCCATCCGCTGCAAGGTTCAACATGTTGTGTGTTCAGAGGTATCTTCTGCACACCACTGTTGTAACATATAGTTGTTTGAGGTACTGTCACCTTCCTGTCAGCTTGAACCAGTCTGGCCATTCTCCTCTGACCTCTCTCATTAACAAAGCACTTTTGCTCACAGAACTGCCGCTCACTGGATGTTTTTTGTTTCTCACACCATTCTCTGTAAGCTCTAGAGACTGTTGATTGTGAAAATCCCAGGAGATCAGCAGTTCCTGAGATACTCAGACCACCCCATCTGGCACTGACAACCATTCTACGGTCAAAGTCACTTAGATCACGTTTCTTCCCCATTCTGATGTGTGGCCTGGACAACAACTGAACCTCTTGACCATGTCTGAATGCTTTTATGCACTGAGTTGCTGCCACGTGATTGGCTGATTAGATATTTGTATTAAAAGCATATGTGCAGGGGTACTTAATAAAGTGACTCCTGAGTGTCTGTCTAATTTCCAACTGAACATCACATTGAATTTTAGCGTATGTTGTTTAAAAGAGGTAACACAAACTATTGAGGGATTTTACAATGCATAACACTCTGGAGGAACTCAGCAAGTCAGTCAGCGTCAATGGAGGGAAATGATCTGAGCTTGAGGGAAAGAGAGAGAAATAGCTAGTATTAAGGGGTGGAGTAGGGTTTGGAGCAAGAGCAGGTGGAGGGGTAAGGAGGGGGAAGATGGGCAGTTGGAGGAAGTTCAGAGAGTAGGAATGAAATAATGAACTGGGAGGTGATTGGTGGAGGAGGCTAATGGATAAAGAAGATGGAATCTGATAGAAGAGGACAGTGGACCATGGAATAAAGGAAAGGAAATGAGGATGAGAACCAGAGGAAGGAATGTGTTGCTGATGGGCAGATTGAGAAGGTGGGGAAGGGGAATGAGAAAGGGTGATATGGGAAAACAATTTGGGGGTAGGGTGGAACAGAGGAGTGTGGTAACTGGATGTTAGTGAAATTAATGTACTTGTCATCAGTTTAAAGACTAACAGGGTGAAAAAGGTAACACATACAAAATGCTGGAGGAACTCAACAGGTCAGGTGCATCTATAGAGGGAAATACACAGTCAGTGTTTGGGGCCAAGACCCTCCATTGAGACCGGGAACGAAGGGAGCAGAATGCGGAATAAGAAGATGGTGGTAGTGGAAGGAGCACCAGGTGGCAGGTGATAGGTGAGGCCAGTAAGGGGGAATGTGGTTGGGTGAGGTGGGGGGTGAAGTGAGAAGCTGGGCAAGGAGAGGCGGAAGAGGGAAAGGGCTGACGAAAGAATCTGATAGGAGAAAGGAATGGACGATGGAAGGAAGGGGAGGAGGAGGGGCATCAGAGGAAGGTGAAAGGAGAATGGGTGAGAGGGGAACCAGACTGGGGCGTGGAAAAAGAGAGAAGATGGATGTTCCCCTCTAGAGATGCTGCCTGGCTTGTTGAGTTCTTCCAGCATTTTGTGTGTGTTTCCAGCACCTGCAGAATCTCTTGTGTTAATGACTCAGTACCTTTGCTCTCTTTTTGCACTGCTTATTTAATTTATTGTAAATTATAGCTGCTTAACAACTAATTTCAAGACATCTGTCAGTAATATTAAACCTGATTCTGGTTCCGGGACTGTGGAGGGTAAGGAAAGTGCCAGCAATAACCATGTCCAACAAGCTAGAATCTACTCAGTGAGTTTCCCACCACCAAAGCTCTGAGGCCCACCGCCGACCAGAACTTTAACAGGACCAGGTGTATAAACAATACCGTGGCCATGAGAGCAGCTCAGAGGCTGAATATCCTGCAGCAGTTGACTCATCTCGTGACCTTCTAAGCCTTTCCACCAAGACACACATCAGGAATGTGATGGTCCATTGGCCTGAATATGTGCTTGGAGGCTGGATGTCATCCAGGGCAAAGCAGCTTACTGGCTTGACATTCAGTCTATCACACCGAGTATTCTCTCATTCCAACGCCAATGTACCGTGGCTACCGCGTGTTGCTCCTGCATCTGCATCAGATTTCCTGCATCTGCAGAATCTTCTGTGTTTACGAAGCGCTGGTCCTCAAATGTGTCCAGCCTCAACTTGGGGGATCTTGTTGGTTTCTGGTCAGAGTTAGGGTAGGTTCCCTACGATGGGCTTGTCAATGCTTGCAAGTTAATATGCTCTTATAGCCACCTCTTATCATTCATTTGATAAAGACAATTTTGCTGCCTTGTTATTTTATCAGCCAGTTCCACTAATGGATTGCCAAGTGACTGGGAGTGGGGGGGGGGTCAAATGTCTTCCTAGTGCCTGAAGCTTCCGAAATGTATGTTGATTGATTACCAAATGTTCTTCAACAATAGCACTCAAACCTGTGAACTATACCACCATAAACTAGCTCTACAAGTTTCCCTCTAAGCCATAAATCATCCTGATTTTTCTCCAAATCCCATCTTTCTCCAAAATCCGATTATTCCTTCATTTTTGCTGGGGTCTAAATCACAGAAGTCCTTTCTCAACAGCGTCACCACCTCACAGATTCAAGGCACCTTCTCTGTTGAGTTCCAGTTGCCTCATTATGGGAAGGATGTGGAAGCTTTAAGAGAGGGTGCAGAGGAGATTTGCCAGGATGCTGTCTGCATTAGAGAGACTGTCTTATGAGAATAGGTTGAGTAAGCTAAGGCTTTTGTCTTTGAAGTGAAGAAAGGTGTGTACAAGAAAAGAGTCATCAATCAAGTGGAGATCATGGAGATTCTGCAGATGCTGGAAATCCGGAGTAACACACACAGAATACGAGAGAAACTCAGCAGGTCAGACAGCATCTACAGATAGTAACAAAGAGTCGACAATTTGGACCGAGACCCTTCATCAGGACTGGAAACAGAAGGGAAAGAAGCCAGAAGTGGATAACCATAGACTTTTTCCCAGGACAGAAATGGCTAATACAAGAGGGCAGAATTTTAAGGTGATTCGATATTTATTGCTTATTTTTTTTATTATTGTTATCTTTCTCTCTTGTATTTGCATGTTGTTTGTTTGGCTGCCATGTTGAGTGTGTTCTTTCAGTGACTCTATTATGGCCCTTTGATTTATTGAGTATGCCCACAAAAAAATGAATCACAGGTTTGTGGTGACATAAATGTACTTTGATAATAAATTTACTTTGAACTTTGAACTTTGACCCGAGAGAAAGAGCCGCTAAATTAATGATAAAGAAATATATACAGATCAGAAATCTGACAGGAAACATTCTGTAAATTTAAAATGGCATTGCGTGTTACAGCAATGTTGTTTGTTTGACAAAGGATAGGACAGGGCTCACTATTTTTTCCTGGTTTTATAATGGCGGTCGATTGTCTGTGGAAGTGGTGTGGTGATGCAATTAATATTTTCTGCATCATGACTGGAGCAAACAATCACTGACCTCTGATGTGCCCTTCCTTGATTTCCTACAACTTTGCAACGGTATTATGGAGATAGGTGTCTGCAACTGGAAGTGTGGCGGAGAAGAGGTTATGAAGGGTAGATGCAAGAAGGCTTTTTCCACTGAGGCGGGGTGAGGTTAGAGCTAGAAGTCATGGGTTAAGGGTGATGGGTGAAGGGTGGAAATGTGTAAGGGGAGCCTGAAGGTGCATTTCCTCACTCAGAGAGTGCTGAGAGTGTGGAATGAGCTGCCAGTGGAAGTGATGGATGTGGGTTCGATTTCAACATTTAAGAGAAGTTTGGATAGGTACATGGATAGGAGGGGCATGGGGAGCTATGGCCTGGCTGTACATCAATGGGACCAGGCAGCATAATAGCTCGGACTGGACTAAATGGGTAAAAGGGCGTGTTTCTGTGCTGTGGTGTTCTATGACTCTATGATCCTAGGAGGTGGGAAGTGAGGAGAGGGGGGTAAGGGAACCTCTTTGATGCCTGAAGATGTGGTGATGCTAATGCAATATAATGTTCAGTGGGAAATTTGATAGACAATCAGGGGCCACTTTATTAGGCACACCTGTACAACTGCTCATTAATGCAAGTGTCTAATCACCCAATCATTTGGTAGCTCAATAAGTAAAAGCATGCAGACGTGGTCAAGAGGTTCAGTTCTTGTTCAGACCAAACATCAGAATGGGGGAAGAAATGTGATCTAAGTGACTTTGACCACGGAATAATAGTTGGTGCCAGAAGGGGTGGCTTGAGTATCTCAGAAACTGCTGATCAACAACTCAAAGCTGACATTGCTTTCCTCCAAGAAACCCATATTCGTTGTTTTGATAACTCCCGGCTTCTGTCCAAGTGGACGGGTCAGCATTTTCATTCATCCTTTGCCACTAAAGCTAGGGGAGTCTCCATTCTTATTAACTCAAATATTCCTTTTGAACTCCATAATAAAATATCGGACACAAATGGCCGTTTTATTATTGTTTCTGGTAAACTATATAACACTAAAGTTGCACTAGCAAACCTGTATGCCCCCAACTTTGATGATGTTAACTTTTTTGAACGGTTTTTTTCCTCACTACCAGACTTAAACTCATACTCTCTTATATTGGGTGGTGACTTTAACTGTTGGTTGGATCCTAAACTGGACCGATCGTCCTCTGTTCCCAGATCACCTACCAAATCTGCCTTAGCTATTCAGTCGTTTCTCTCTAATTTTGGTATCTCTGATATATGGCGTTTCCTCCATCCTACGGAGAGAGATTATTCCTTTTTCTCACATGTTCACCATACCTTCACTAGAATTGACTATTTCCTACTCGATAACCAACTTATCCCATTTGCCCACACTTGTGACTATCAGAGTATACTGATTTCTGACCATGCCCCAATTACCCTCTCTCTGAACTTTCCCGGTCTCCCTCAGAGGAACAAACACTGGCGGTTCGATTCAACTTTATTATCGGATGATGATTTCGTAAAATTTATTAAAGACCAGATAACCTTCTATTTTAACACTAATACATCACCTGAAGTGCCATCCCAGATTGTCTGGGATGCCATGAAAGCATATTTGAGGGGTCAAATAATCTCTTACACAGCAAATCTCAATAGAAGATCCCGTGCAGATCGAGCAGACCTCATTAACCAGATCAAAGATGTGGATCAATTATATGCCCAAACTAAGAACCCTGAATTATACAAGAAGCGCGTTGAACTCCAAACTAAATTTAACCTTCTGTCCACTCAACCTGTCGAACGCCAACTTCTCGAAAGCAAGAGCTGCTTTTACATTCATGGGGATAAGTCTGGTAAATTCCTAGCCAATCAGCTGAGGCGTTCTAAAGCCAAACAACATATTACAAAGATCCGGAAGGAGAACGGAGACTTTACATCAGATCATTTAGAAATTAATGACGCATTTAAAAATTTTTATTCTCAGCTTTATTCCTCTGAATCCCTGAATGACAATATCTCTGTGGATCAATTTTTACAGAATCTGAATATCCCCTCACTTTCATCTGATTTCAAAGCCAAACTTAATGCGCCTATATCACTAGAAGAAATATCTTCTGCAATTTCTGCACTGTCCTCAGGGAAACCTCCTGGGTTCCCTGTGGAATTTTATAAATCATTCTCCTCACTTCTTTCTCCTCAGTTACTTTCAGTATTATCTGACTCGTTTAACTACGGCAAATTGCCACCCTCTTTCAATGAGACATCTATTATTCTTCTTTTAAAAAAGGGCAAAGACCCAACAGAGTGTTCCTCGTACAGGCCGATCTCACTGCTCAATGTTGATGTAAAGATCTTAGCTAAAGTGTTGGCTCATAGATTAGAAACCGTTATTCCCTCCATTATCTCTGATGACCAAACAGGCTTTATTAAAAACCGTCTCCCTTTTTTTAACATTCGGCGTCTATTTAATATTTTATACTCAGTTCCAACTGGGACTCCTGAATGTGTTATCTCCCTTGATGCAGAGAAAGCATTTGATCGCATAGAGTGGAACTACCTTTTTGCAGTCTTAGAAAAATTTGACCTCGGCCTAAGTTTCATCTCTTGGATCCAATTGCTGTACCTGTGTCCTACTGCTTCTGTTCTAACTAACTTTCAGAAATCCCAAGTATTCAATCTCAAACGTGGCACCCGTCAGGGATGCCCCTTAAGTCCCTTTCTCTTTGATTTGGCTATAGAACCTCTGGCGATAGCATTTCGAAAATGTCCTGAACTGACCGGGATTTGGAGAGGGGGTGTTGAGCATAAAGTCTCTCTCTATGCTGATGACTTACTACTCTTTCTCTCTACACTTGATCTTAGCCAAAAGGCCGAGAAGCGATTACTACTCTTTCTCTCATATCCGTCTGCATCCTTACCTCTAATGTTTTCACTTCTTGACCAGTTTAGCCAGATCTCTGGCTATAAACTCAACTTACATAAGAGTGAACTTTTCCCAATTAATAAAGAAGCACAAGAACTAATATTTCGTGATCTCCCTTTTAAAGTAGTCCATAATCAATTTACTTACCTTGGAATTACAGTCACAAGGAAGTTTAAAGATCTCTTTCGTGAAAACTTTGTCAATCTTTCATATGCTACAAAACAGAATCTGGTACAATGGTCACCTCTATCTATGTCCTTGGTAGGTCGTATCAATGTTGTCAAAATGTATGTTCTCCCCAAATTTTTATACTTATTTCAATCTATCCCAATTTTTATTCCTAAATCTTTTTTTGATTCCTTAGACTCTATTATTTTGTCATATCTGTGGCAGAATAAGCGCTCTAGAATTAATAAAATCCACCTCCAAAAATCTAAAAAAGAGGGTGGCATGGCTTTACCTAACTTTCGCTTATATTACTGGGCAGCTAATATACGTTGTGCTGCCTTCTGGTCTTTCTTCCACGGTCAACCTGAGTGCCCTAACTGGGTGGCAATGGAGTTGAGCTCCACTAAAGAATTATCTATATCTGCACTTCTTGGCTCTGCACTCCCTAGCAGTCTGCCCAGATCAATAGCTAATCCTCTGGTTAGACACACTTTGCGTATATGGGCTCAGTTCAGGAAATGCTATGGTTTCCAGGGGTTTTCCGTTTCTAACCCTGTCGCACATAATCACCTTTTTTTACCTACCACGTTCGATTCAGCATCCCATGTTTGGTACAGGAAGGGCATTAGACATTTTGAAGATCTCTTCATTGATAACCGCTTTGCTTTTTTTCAACAGCTCTCTGTTAAGTTCAACCTGCCTAACGCTCACTTTTTCAGATATCTCTAAATCCGACACTTTACTGCTCCTTTAATTCCTAACTTTCCTGAAATGCCTGCGAAAAATGCTATGGACCTATTTCTCTCCATTAATCCACTAGGTAAAGGTTTAATTTCAATTATCCAAGATAAACTAGCAGCCTTACGACGGGCCCCTGTGGATAAAATTAAAATGGCCTGGGAGCAGGATTTAAATATCTCCTTATCCGAGGAGAGCTGGGACTCAGTTCTCAAATCGGTTAACTCAACCTCTCTTTGTGCTCGCCATTGTCTCTTACAGTTTAAGATTGTTCATAGAGCCCATGTGTCTAAATCTAAACTATCTCGATTCTACCCTGGCATTAGTCCGCTCTGTGATAAATGCAAGAGGGGTGTGGCCTCTCTCATCCATATGTACTGGTTCTGTCCTAGCTTGGAGAAATTCTGGAAAGATGTCTTCACTACACTATCGGGTATTCTGAATCAGCACCTAGAACCTAACCCCTTAATTGCATTGTTCGGTTTTTGGGGCGAGACAGATTTATGTCTGGGTCCAACCAAATGCCGAATACTATCCTTTGCCTCTCTCCTGGCGAGACGCTTGATCCTCCTTAGATGGAGAGATGTTGCCCCGCCCACTCATGCGCAATGGCTTAACGACATTATGGCCTGCTTGGACCTCGAAAAAATTCATTATTCAGTTCTCAATTCGGATTTAAAGTTCCATAAGGTCTGGGGGCCTTTTATCGAGTACTTTCATAACCTTCCTCTTGACTAGGGTTTTTTTTTCTTTTCGGTCCCTTGCTTTCAGCTCCCTTTTTTTTTCTGGTAGTAGGCATTATTATCCTCTGTTGCTAAGTGTATTCACAGTCTGGGAGTTTGACTGTCCGGACTTATACTCTTTATACTGTGTGGTGGTTGGTCTGGAATTGTTGTTTTTTTTTCTTGTGTTGTGGGCTTGGGGAGGACACTAAGCTCACTTGTCTTTAATTTAGGTGCTTTTTTGTTAAACTCTCTTCCTTTGTAGCATATTGTTATTGTATGCTTAACCTTGCTCTGTATTAATGCTCCTCACTGGGATTTGGGGTTTTTAATTTTGTAAAATGTTTTGAAAAACTAATAAAAAAATTAAAAAAAAGAAACTGCTGATCTCCTGGGATGTTTACGCACAGCAGTTGCTAGCGTTTATAGAGAATGGTGCAAGAAACAAAAAACATCCAGTGAGAAGCAGTTCTGTGGGTAAAAACACCTTGTTAATGAGAGAAGTCAGGGGAGAGTGGCAAGGCTGGTTCAAGCTAACAGTAACTCAAATACAACAGTGGTGTGCAGAAAAGCATGTCTGAATGCAGAACATGTTGAACCTTGAAGTGGATGGGCTACAGCAGCAGAAGATCATGGACATACACTCCGTGGCCACTGTATTATGTACTGCCTTCGCATTAGGTACGGGAGGTGCCTACTAAAGCGGTCACTGAGTGTATATTGAAGGCAAGAAGAACTGAAGGATTGTGGGGAAAGGGGGGGGGCAATGTAATTGACTGGACAGATGGCCACTTTCTATCATTCTATAATTAAGCTGATGCTGTAACCTAGTCACAAAGAATCTGCTTTCTTGTGGCAACAAGAATAAACAGGATATTCCTGTTGACAAATACAAAGTACATCCGGAACTGCTTGTGGATGCAGCTACCTGTTTATCTGAACAGTGAAAATCAAAACTGATAAGTGAACATTCAATGGCAGTAAAAAAAAATAAACATCCTCCAAAAGCATCTGAATAATAGAAACACATGATTTTTAGGATAGCGTATGACGCAAATGATTAGACATTGAGTCGCTCTTTTCTGGGGCTTGGGTTCAAAAACGCCCCAGACACAGGGTGGGAGCCTTCTTATCACTTATGTGAGTTGGGTTTCCCACTAGTCCCCATAGGCCTAGACCAGATTAGGTCCTGAATTGAAGTCTGATGTAAGAAAATAAATCTCAGGAGGCCCAAAGACAAGAAAATCTGCAGATGCTGGAAATCCAAGCAACACATCTTCAACATTGTGTGTGTGTTGCTCGGGGGGCCCAAGTTTCTTTCCAGCCTGTGAAATAATTTTTTTTTGAAGTATAGTCACAATTGCATTGTTTTAAGTAAGGTAAAACACCTGTGCAAAGTAAGATCCCACAAATGATGTTGATAACGACTGACAATTTAACTGCTTTTAGGTGATGCTGGTTAAGAACTCTGGGTGCCAGAACGGAGATGCATCTCTACTAAAGGAGGTGTAAGGTGCTCCTTCCCTCCTCTAGCAAGCAGGTTACCCTTGGGCAAGGTGTAGTGCCTGCTTAGCCCCCGATCAGGGTCTCATGAAACCATGGGAGCAGGTGGTGGATGGTTGTATGAGCAGCTGGTGCATATCACAAGGCCCGGTTATGTGAGCAGTGGCAAACAATCTCTGAAGAGTATTGGTAATGTCTAGTAAAGACACTGCACAGAAGAAAGCGTTGGCAAACCATTTCTGTAGAAACATCTGCTAAGAACAATCATGGTCATGGATAAGACCATGATTGCCCATGTCATGTGACACATAACGATAATGATAGAACAAAGATCTGTCTCTCCAAATCTGGACCCACAATCAAACCTCTTTTTAATCAGTATATTAATAGTGGTTGTGTCATTAGTTGCTACAAAGGAAGAAGGGTTGGATGTGGGACTAGCAACCCTATCCCTTAAAAACCCAGAGCTAAAGAAACACCAGCAGAAGTTTGCAGAAACTTCATTACTGGATGGTCATAGGGTGAAAGACCAAGGAATTGATTGTGGACTTCAGGGAGAGGAGATCTGGGGAATGCAGGACAGTCCTCAGAGTGGTCAGCGGAAGGAAGAGTGAGCAGTTTCAAGTTCTTGGGCATCAACATCTCTGAAGATCTATCCTGAGCCCAACCTACTGATGCAATTACGAAGAGGTCACGGGGGTGTCTATATTTCATTTGGAGTTTGAGGAGGTTTGGTAGGTCATCAAAGACCAACAAACTCCTACAGATATACCATGGAGGGTAAGCTGGAGAGGATCCATCAACATCAGACGAAATGGTAAAGTGCTTAACTGGGGAAGGGCTAACTTTGAAGGGATGAGGCAGGAACTAGCGAGAGTAAATTGGAAACAGATGTTCAAAGGGGAAAGTACAGAAGTAATGTGGGAGAAGTTTAGGGACCTCTTGAGCTGGGTTCAGGATAGGTTTGTCCCGCTGAGGCAAGGAAAAAACGGTAGGAAAAGGGAATAGTGGCTGATGAAACATGTGAAGCAGCTCATCAAGAGGAAAAAGGAAGCATATGTTAGTATAAGAAGCAGGAAGTAGGAGGGGCTTATGAGAAATATAAGGTAGCCAGGAAGGAGCTAAAGAAAGGACTTAGGAGAGCTCGAAGGGGGCATGAGAAGGCCTTGGCATGTAGGATTAAGGAGAACCCCAAGGCGTTCTATGCGTATGTGAAGAATAGGAGGATGACAAGAACGAAGGTGAGACTGCTAAAGGATAAAGAGGGCAACATGTGCCTGGAAGCGGAGGAGGTTGGGGAGGTCCTAAATGAATACTTTGCTTCAGTATTCACAAGTGAAAAGGATCTTGATTAGGATGAGGTTGAAGTAGAGTGGGCCTGTGTGCTGGACAATGTGGAGATTAAGGAAGAAGAAGTGCTGGATCTTCTTAAAAACATTAAGATTGATAAATCCCTAGGGCCAGATATGATACACCCCAGGTTGTTGTGGGAATTGAGAGAAGAGATCGCAGGAGCATTAGCTATGATCTTTGAATCCTCTTTGGCTGCAGGGGAAGTGCCGGAGGACTGGAGAATGGCAAATGTAGTTCCCTTGTTTAAAAAAGGTAATAGGGAGAAACCTGGGAACTATAGACCGGTGAGTCTTACACCGGTGGTCTGCAAACTACTGGAAAGGATTCTTAAGGATAGGATCTACGAGCATTTGGAGAAGTACAGTCTACTCATGGATAGTCAACATGGCTTTGTGAAGGAAAGATCGTGCTTCACGAGCCTGATTGAGTTTTTTGAAGATGTAACAAAAGAAATTGATGAGGGTAGGGCAGTGGATGTGGTCTACATGGACTTTAGCAAAGCATTTGACAAGGTCCCTCATGAGAGACTCATCCAGAAAGTCATGAGGCATGGGATAAGTGGAACCTTGGCTGTTTGGATAAAAAATTGGCTTAAAGGAAGAAAGCAGAGGGTAGTTGTGGAAGGAAAGTATTCTGCCTGGAGGTCGGTGACTAGTGGAGTGCTGCAAGGATCTGTCCTGGGACCCCTGCTATTTGTGATTTTTATAAATGACCTGGATGTAGAGGCGGAAGGATGGGTGAGTAAGTTTGCGGATGACACTAAGATTGGAGGAGTTGTGGATGGAGCTGTAGGTGGTCGAAGGTTACAAGAGGATATAGACAGGCTGCAGAGTTGGGCAGAAAAATGGCAGATGGAGTTCAATCTGGACAAGTGTGAGGTGATGCATTTTGGAAGGACAAACCAGAAGACTGAGTACAGGATTAATGGTCAGTTACTTAAGGGTGTGGATGAACAAAGGGACCTTAGGGTTCAAATCCATACATACCTCAAGGTTGCTGCGCAAGTTGATAGGGTAGTTAAGAAGGCCTATGGGATGCTAGGCTTCATAAACAGGGGGATTGAGTTCAAGAGTAGAGAGATCATGTTGCAACTCTACAAATCTCTGGTGAGACCGCACTTAGAATATTGTGTTCAGTTCTGGTCACCTCATTATAGGAAGGATGTGGAAGCTATGGAGAGGGTGCAGAGGAGATTTACCAGGATGTTGCCTGGTTTGGAGAACAAGTCATATGAAGCAAGGTTAGCAGAGCTGGGACTTTTCTCTTTGGAACGTAGAAGAATGAGAGGGGACTTGATAGAGGTCTACAAGATTATGAGAGGCATAGATAGGGTGGATAGTCAGTACCTGTTTCCCAGGGCAACAATAGCGAACACCAGAGGGCATATGTACAAAATTAAGGGAGGGAAGTTTAGGGGAGACAGGGGTTCAGGGGTAAGTTTTTTACACAGAGGATTGTGAGTGCCTGGAATGACTTGCCAGGGATGGTGGTGGAGGCTAAAACATTAGGGGTATTTAAGAGCCTCTTGGACAGGCACATGGATGAAAGAAAAATGGAGGGTTATGGGGTAGTGTGGGTTTAGTACTTTTTTTTAAGGATTATATAGGTCAGCACACCATGGAGGGCTGAAGGGCCTGTACTGTGCTGTGGTGTTCTATGGTTCTATGGTTCTATCTGTATGGTGGTTCCAATGCACGGGATCAGCAAAAAGCTACATCATGGACACCATCAAGACTACTGTGAAAAGGTGATGCTGTGTGCATTGTGAAGGACCCTCACCAACCAGAACATGCCCTCTTCTCATTACTACCATGAATGAGGAGGTACAGGGACCTGAAGACACACAATCGATGCTTTAGGAACAGCCACTTCCCCTCTGCCATCAGGTTTCTGAACCCATGAACACTATTTCACTATCTTGCTCTTTGTACCCTGTACTTTTGTTTCTATGTGTTCTTACTGTAATTTATAGTAATTTTTATGCCCTAAAGCATATATGTCAAACTCAAGGCCCGCGGGCCAAATCCGGCCCGCGGTGGAATTATCTTTGGCCCACGAGATAATATCTAATTACTATTAAAGCTGGCCCCAGTAATCGAAGCGCCTATGGCGTATGATATGGCTAATGCTGAGTTTATTCAGGTACCTGGTTTTCAGGGTTTTTAGTGTTTATTCGGCAGTCTTCTTCATAAGAAACGGAATTTGTAAAGTGAAACACTTTGTAGTTATAGCAGAGACTGAGACACATGAGAGCAGGCTGAAAAAACGGAGGCAACGAAAGCTGCGTTCGCACGCGTCCGACTGATCCGGCCCACATGAAGCTGCATTTTGCTCAATCCGGCCCGTGACCTAAAATGAGTTTGACACCCCTGCCCTAAAGTATAGAGTAATATGTTTCCCTAAAGCCACACATTATAAATTTCAAGATTGTTTAGTGTCATTCATTAGTATGCAGGCTTCAGTCTCATTTCATGACATAGTGTATGTCAATGATATGATAATAAACTAGATTCTGATTCTGATTGACTGTGTAGTTCAGTAGTATGGGTTATTCTGTAGGTGGAATCAGAATCAGGTTTAATATCACAGGCACATGTTGTGAAGTTTGTGGTCTTTGTGGCAGCAGTACAATGCAATATATAATAATAGAGAAAAGAAGCCTGTGAATTACAGTATATAAAAATCATCACTGGTGTAGCCAATTGGTTTTAGAAGTTGCATAATTAGTTAAATGGAGATCTGTTTTTGGAAACCAGTGTGCAGTCAAGATGTTTCAATTGAATGTAGTAAAAATACACCTGTATCTGGAAGGTCCAATCAGTATCCTGGCAAGAACTACACCATAAAGACAAAAGAACACTCCAAGCAACTCCACGAAAAGGTTATTGAAAAGCACAGGTCAGGAGATGGATACAAGATAATTTCCAAGCCACTGAATATCCCTTGGAGTACAGTTAAGTCAACCATCAAGAAATGGACAGAATATGGCACAGCTGTAAATCTGCCTAGATCAGGCCATCCTCAAAAATGAGTGACTGTGCAAGATGGGGACTAGTGAGGGTGGGGGGGGGACACTAAGAGACCCATGACAACTCTGGAGGAGTTACAAGCTTCAGTGGCTGAGCTGGGAGAGACTGCACATACAACTGTTGTCCGGGTGATTCACCAGTCATAGCTTCATGGGTGAGTGGCAAAGACAAAGCCACTGTTGAAAAAACTCACATGAGATCTCAGCTTGAGTTTGCCAGAAAGCATGTGGGAGACTCTGAAGTCAGCTGGAAGAAGGTTCTATGGTCTGATGAAATCAAAATCGAGCTTTTTGACCAATAGACTAAACGCTATGTTTGGCATAAGCCAAACACTGTACATCATCAAAAACACACCATCTCTACCGTGAAGCATAATGGTGACTGCATCATGCTGTGGGGATGCTTCACTGCAGCAGGCCCTGGAAGGCTTGAGAAGGTCGAGAATAAAATGAATGCAGCAAAATACAGGGAAATCCTGGCGGAAATCCTGATGCAGTCTGCAAGAGAACTGTGACTTAGGAGAAGATTTTTTTCCCCAAGAAGACAACGACCCCAAGCATAAAGCCAAAGCTACACAGGAATGACTTAAAAACAACAGTTAATGTCCTGGAGTGGCCAAGTCAGAGTCCAGACCTCAATCCAATTGAGAATTCATGGCTGAACTTGAAAAGGGCTGTTCACTCATGATCCCCATGCAGTTTGACAAAACTTGGGCAGTTTTGTAAAGAAGAATGGGGAAAAATTGCAGTGTTCAGATGTGCAAAGCTGATAGAGACCTATCCACACAGACTCGAGGCTGTAATTTGCTGCCAAAGGTGCATCTACTAAATACTGACTTGAAGGGGGTGAATACTCATGCAATCAATTATTTTGTGCTTATATTAGTAATTAATTTAGATCACTTTGTAGAGATCTGTTTTCACTTTCTGTTGATCTGTGTCAAAAATGCCAAATTAGATCCACTGTGATTCAATGTTGTAAAACAATAAAACATGAAAACTTCCGGGGGAGGATGTGAATACTTTTTATAGGCACTGTATATATTAAAAGTCTAAGTTAAATTGGTAAGGAGGTAGTGTTCATGGGATTAATGGCTATTTAGAAATCTGATGGCAGAGTGGAGGATGCTCTTTCTGAATCACTGAGTGTGTGCTTTCAGGCTCCTGTAACTCCTTCCCGATGGTAGCAATGAGAAGAGGGCATGTCTTGGGTGATGGAGGTTCTTAATGATGGATGCCACCTTTTTGAGGCATTGCTCCTTGAAGATGTCCTGAATACTACGAAGGCTAGTGCCCATGATGGAGCTGACTAAGTTTACACCTCCACGTTGTGCAGTAGACTCCCCCCGCCCCATACCAGACGGTGCTGTGGCCAGTTAGAATGCTCTCCATGGTACATCTGTAGAAATTTATGAGTGCCTTTGGTGACGTACCAAATCGCCTCAAACTCCTAATGAAATATAGCCAGTTTTGGCTGGGGAAAGGACAGATCTGCTGATGTCTACACATCAGTTCTCCAATCATTCCCCAATTTTCCAGTGTTGTCTTTAGAGAGGTCTGCTGAAATCACTGGCGTCAGTCTGGCCTCCCCGCTCACTCCCATTTTCTTATTTTCACACAGGCGGATAAGCCTGTCAGTGGAGGTGTCTGCACAGAATGCTGGGCCGTGCCTGCCTAATCAGAGAGTGACAGGCAAACAGAAAAGCAAGCTCCAAGCAACAGCTCGGCCTCCTGAACGCAAAGCAGACAGAGAAATAAATTCCAGGGCTGTGAGAAGCGTTCTCAGGAATGAACTGTCATCATAGCCATTGCTCTTAATCGACGTGACAGGAATACGGCGGGCTCTGCATCCCACAAATAAAACAGGGCGCCAGACGCTCTGTGAGACTTCCCTGGCAGTGGCCAGATCAGTACTGGCAAACCAAACATCCAGAGAAGCCCTCTCGAGATAACAAGGTTTGTTTGGCTCAAGCATGCGATCTGCAAGCCTCCACCCCTCCCCTTCTAATTATGAACAGAGAGACCCAGGCATTTCAGAGATAAACATTTTTTAAGGTGGCTGAACAAGCTGAGGCCATTCTGTTAACAAAAGCAGCACGAGGAATCCTGCACTTTATAAACAGGCTTAGTGAGGAGGTATTTTTCCAGATATATATTAGTTTCTAACAGTTATCAATGGAGGACTTCATACAGTGTACGCTGCCGTGCTCTTTTGATTCAAAGATTCAAAATATATTTATTATCAAAGTGTGCATGCAGTATGTAACCCTGCGATTCTTCTTCCCCATAGACAGCCGTGAAACAAAGAAGCTGTTCAAAGAAAGCTATCAAACCCCACCAATGTGCAAAAAAAAACACAAATCGTGCAAATGGCAACAAGAAAAACCAAGTGAAAAATGCAGAATATAAAACACAAAATCGAAAGGGTCCAGGCAAATTCAGTCCAGCTCGGTTCATTATCTGCAATCAAAATCGCCTAAAATAGCAGCAGAGAAAAAGGACGGACTAGAACCAGAAGCACCTCGTAACGTGAACAACAGAGTTCAATCCACAAAGCACCGATAGCACCATCGAGACACCATCCTCCAACAGCATCGAGGGAGACAGGCCATTCAGAGGCAGGGACCTTCCTTTGGGAGCAGTGAGCAAGAGGGAGAGAGAGAAAGACAAAACGTCACTTGCAGATGTCTTCCTCCGGCAGCAACGAGCGAGAGGCAGGTAGATGGTGCTGAACACCCACTCGCCTCCTGCACTCGCTCAATGATTTCAATCTTCCTTGGTGCTTTAATTGGCAAGGTGAGTGAGAAATGCAGTTGATCGTCAGCTCACACCCCATCTCCAAAGTTCTTGGCCTTGAGGCCACACGTTTTGCTCAAAGCCTCATGGAGCCCTCTCTGAGACAGCAAAGCACTAGATCACTCAATCAGCCCGCAAAACGGAACCACACTTGAAAGAAAAAGAAGATGTAAAAGAAGCAGTTTCGTGAACTATCTGGGTGATGTCACCTTGGTCACATAATTCACTGGCGCCATCTTCTTCCTGCTGATTGACAAATACTCCAAGAGGACCACAGTCTTATCATGGTTTGGAGGCTTGCGTGCCTTGATGACCCAGAGAGCAATGCTGGCGGGAGCTATGCTTTGGCTCTTAGTCGGGTCACCCATGCCAAACAGATCAAAGGGTAGAGACTAGAATGGTCCACTAGTCTTCCAGGTTCGGGGATTCAGCTCATGACGGCCAACCCTGACTGGTCAAACAAAACTGCTATGGAAAGAGCAATGAAGAATGCTTCAACATCTATGTATGATGATATTCTTGAGTCTCCACCCAATACTTGAATGACTGACTGTAGTGAAAACCGAGAGGAAGCTACTGGCACGATGAAAGAGGCAGACATGAGGACCCTGAATCACACCTGGGGTATAATAGAGAAGGTGGGCAAGGACTGACAGAGATGGAGGGCCTTCGCTGTTGCCCTAAACACCAATGGCGTAATGAGCGGTAAGTAAGTAAATGAATGAACGTAATCTGTGTGGACACCTATTCAGATAATGGACTGCCGTCGTGCAATGCTTTCAACAATTGCATCCTCCAAATCTTCATTTTCATTGTAACATTCAAGATGATTGTAGTTTTTTGTAGTTCCTAACTTGTTGAATTAGTGAAATCATTTCATTTCATCCCTGGCTATTTCTGGCATCTCCAAGCCTGAATGCTTGAAACCGCAGAGAGCAAAACAGTTCTTCTGCATATTTCTCACCAACTATCAGTGGCAAAGTATCACAGCTTTTTGAATGCACAAACATTCAACTGACACTGTTTAAAAACTGTACGCTCTAAGTGTTTTGTCCAATGGCCAAGCAAGTGGACACGACCAACACTAGTTATAAACTGTACAGCAACAGTCCCCTGTCCTAATTAAGTGGCATAGTGTCCCAAATAAGCGAAGGGAATCCCAGCTATTTTCTTGATTACTTTGTGTTCTTTAAGAGTTGTCCCCAATAAGCTGCTGCCCTGATTAACCGATGGCCCAATTAACTGGAATTCCGGGACTAGAGGTCTAACTGTTCACTAATGTAACTTTTAAGGGGAATGGAACATGCCCAGGAAATTATAAACCACATTAATGGTGGGATGCTGGGAGAAATTAATGGAATCCTAACGGAAGTAGGGATTAGAAGAACATCCAGACATGAAAAGGATGGTAGTAAATAGCATCGATTGCCAAAAGGAATGAAATATATTGAACTTTTTGAAGAGGTAAAAGAGAGAAATAAAAATAAAGTGAAGTTCAATACTGATACATCTGAGGTTGTATGTTTTATTAGGATGAATATGAAGGTCACTTCTCAGAAGGGGAAGAGGTGAGGCAGAGGAGCAAACAGATAGTGGGTATTGTTATTTATTGCTATTTATTTATATTTGCATTTGTACAATTTGTTGTCCATTGATCCTGTTTACAGTTACTGTTCTATAGATTTGCTAAGTATGCCCACAGGAAAAAGAATCTCAGAGGGTTGTATGTGGTGACATGTATGTACCCTGGTAATAACTTTTACTTTGAACTTTGAACAAGTACATCAATCACTAGAAGTTGTGAAACAGGTTAGAAAGACCATAAGACTACAAACCAAGCACTAAGGCTGATCTTTAGTGGGAAATAGCTGAAGAAAAATATAGGTAAGTCATGCTAAACTGGGATATACACTCAGTGGCCACTTCATTAGGTACTTCTGTACACCTGCTCATTTATGCAAACATCTAATCAGCCAATCATATGTCAGGAACTCAATGCAAAAAAGCATGCAGACCTGGTCAAGAGATTCCGTTGTTGTTCAGACCAAAAATCAGAACAGGGAAGAAATGTGATCTAAATGACTTTGATTGTGGAATGATTGTTGGTGCCAGATGGGGTGGTTCGAGTATCTCAGAAACTGCTGATCTCCTGGGATTTTCACGCACAACATACTCTAGAGTTTACAGAGAATGGTACAAAAACAAATAAAAAAAATCCAGTGAGCAGCAGTTCTGTGGATGAAAATGCCTTGTTAATGAGAAATAGTTCAGAGGAGAAAGGCCAAACTGGTTCAAACTGACAGGAAGGCGACTGTACCTAATAAAGTAACCACTATGTGTAAGTTGGTCATCAAGAATTAAAATTTTAAAGTTCAAATTAAATTTTATTATCAAAGTATATATGCATCACCATACACTACCCTGAGATTCATTTTCTTGTGGGCATATTCAGCAAATCTATAGAATAGTAACCGGAACAGGATCAATGAAAGATCAACCAGAGTGCAGAAGACAATAAACCGTGCAAATGCAAATATAAATTAATAGCAATAAATAAGGACAGCATGAAATAACGAGATAAAGAGTCCTTAAAGTGAAATCATTTGTTGCGGGAACATTTCAATGTTGAAGCAAGTGAGTGTAGTTATCTCCTTTTACTCAAGAACCTGATGGTTGAGGGGTGGTAACTGGAATTCTGCAGGACATTACTGGGGGAATGGTGAGAATGAGCAGCAATGCCCTAGGAAGTATGTGAGGTGAATGGTGTAGAGTGGTATGGTGTGCAAACACTGGCATAAAGCAGAGGGAACTCCTGATCCACTTCCACTTTGTCACGTTTTCTGATCTGTCTAAAGAACCTCGCCCATTTATGTTGAGTTCCCTATCTGGTGGCTCCATGGAAAAGTGTCAAGGCTTGAAGATAAGGTCAAGGTCAGGAAGTAGGTGAGATTGTCATGTCACTGTGCATTAGCAGCCGGCAGGGTGGAAATCGGCCCTTAGTGGCCTGTGGCAAACATGTAATGTGTGGAAATGGATTTCCATTTCTGAGATCCATTGTCTTCACATGCAACCATCTTTCAATGCTGAGTATCCAAGACAGGATATGCTGGCACTGGAGAAGGTCCAGGAGAGGTTCACGAGGATGAACCTTGGAATGAAAGGGTTGTATTTGATGGCGTGTACTCACTTGAGTTTAGAAGAATGGGTGGGGTTGGGATCTCATTGAAACCGATCAAATATTGAAAGACAACTATTGAGTGGAAGTGGAGAGGATGTCTCCAATAGTGAGGGAGTCTAAGACCATAGGGAGCAGCTTCGGAATGCAAGGATGCTCCCTTTGAGCAGGAATACACACAAAATGCTGGAGGAACTCAGCAGGCCAGGTGACATCTATGGAACAGAGTACAGTCAACGTTTCGGGCCAAGACCCTTCAGCAGCTGGCCCAAAACATCGACTGTATTATTTTCCATAGATGCTGCCTGGCCTGCTGAGTTCCTCCAGCATTTTGTATGTGCTGCTTGGATTTCCAGCATCTAGTGGATTTTCTCTTGTTGGTGAGAGATGAGGAGGAATTTCTTTAGCCAGAAGGTGGTGAGTCTGTGGAATTCATTGCCACAGATGGCCGTGGAGGCCGAGTCATTGGGTATATTTAAAGTGGAGGTTTATAAGTTTTTGATTGGTAAGAGATCAAAGATTATGGGGAGAAGGCAGGAGAACGGGGTTGAGAAGGATAATGAATCAGCCATGATGGAATTTCAGAACAGACTCGATGGGCTGAATAGCCTAATTCTGTTCCCATGTCTTATGTTCTCACAGTTACTGTGATAAAAAATGACCTCATCTTCATCAGTCCATCAAAAACTAAGAGGGTTTGTGTTTTTTTTAAAAGTCCCAATAACATTTACTTCCCACGGGCAGAGCAATTTACCCAAGCAGTGAGGTGGCAGATTCAGTGTTGGCAAATTTGCTGACCAGACTGGACCTTGTTCTGGAGCCTGCGAGCCTTCCTCATTGTTTTCCTTTAGGGAGGAGTGGTGTAAGTGTGTGAGAAACGGGTCCAAGGGTTGCCCAAGTCTACCTCTTGTGACATAGCTGAATCATGCAGGCACGTTCGTGAGAATGAGACATGCTCTGATAATGGGTCAGACCCACTGGCACCATATGTAGTCTGTGGACTGATCAGTTATTAAATACTATTCTGATTATGAATTATGGCATGAAATATTCAGCCAGCCACCTAACTATTTACATTCCACAACAGCTTAAGTACCCAAAGTATTACACAGTATGGTACTGAATTGAAAGACAAAGGTCATTCTGTCCTGCAAGTTCCTAATTCACACAAAACTTCTTCCAACCCCTTCTCCTGTCCAACAATTACCATATTCTTTTATTCCTGGGGGTTTCCAATCTTTTTACGCCATGGACCAATACCATTAAGCAAGGGGTCCGTGAACTCCAGGTTAGGAAAGTTTGCTCTACTCCTTTTTTCCTGTCTGTGTTTATCCAGCTTCTCCTGAAATGTTTCTATCTTAACAACACACAAAAAATGCTGGAGGAACTCAGCAGATTGGACAGCATCTATGGAGGGGAATAAAGAGTCAATGTTTTGGGTCTAGACCCTTCATCAGGATAGGAAAGGAAAGGGGTAAAAGGCCAGAATAAGAAGGGGGGCTTAGGGGAAGGAGTACAAGCTGGCGGGTGATAGGTGAAACCAGGTGAGGGTCAAGGTAGGCGGGTGGGGGAGGTGTGATGATGTGAGGACCTGGGAGGTGATCAGTGAAGACCTGAAGAAGAAGGATCTGACAGGAGAGGAGAGTGGACCATAGAAGAAAGGGAAGGAGGAAGGGCACCAGAGGAGGTTGATAGGCAGGTGAAGAGAAGAGAAGGGGTGAGAGGGGAGTCAGAAAGGGGAATAGAAGAAGAGAGAAGGGGAGTGGGGGAAGTTAGAGAAATTGATGTTCATACCATCAGGGTGAAGGCTACCCAGACAGAACATGAGGTGTTGCTCCTCCAACCTGAGAGTGGCCTCACCTTGGCAGAAGAGGAGGCCATGGACCAGCAGGTCATAATGGGAATTAAAATGGTTGGCCACAGGGGAATTTTACTTGTTGCGGACAGAGCGAAGGTGCTACATCCACAGCAAGCAAAACTTTCTTACAGTTGAAACTTGTTTGATATCAGGGGTTACAAGCACCTTCATATGTAACATATGAACACCTCCACATGTTACATACAAAGGAGTTTTTAATGTTTCTATGTTAATACTCTTGGTAAGATGGCATGTTCCACATGTAAGAATAATTTCCTTCAATTGAAAGCCATGTTCCCCCATCTTTAACCACAACAATAGAGAGAAACACCATGGAAAGAGACGCACTGCGCCACCAACCATCAGTGACCATTTACTCTAATCCTACACAGAACATCGGTGTTCTGTGTTCAGCACCAGTGACTCGACTTCAATTCCCACTACTGCCTGTAAGGAGTTTGAGCATTCTCCCCGTGACTCTGTGAGTTTCCTCTGTGTGTTCCAGTTTCTTCCCACATCCAAAGACATACAGGCTAGCAAGGTCAATGTGCAGATGGGTGTAATTGGGCTGTGAGAACACATTGGGCCGGAAGGGCGTGTGACTGTGCTGTGTCTCTAGGTAAGTAAATAAATAAATAAAGTTAAGTTCAAGTTTAATTATCATTCAACCATACGCAAGTACCCATGAATACAGCCAAACGAAACAGCATTCCTCAAAGTTTCAAAGGTTCATTTTATTATCAAAGTATGTATGCAGGATACAACTCTGAGATTCATCTTCTCCAGGTAGCCATTAAATACAGAAAAACCATGGAAGTCGTTGAGCCCCCCCCCCCCACACGAAAAAGAAAAAGAAACAAATCTCGCAAACCCCAAACCCCAAACCCCCCCCCCCCCCCCCACCAACCTCTCCCTCAGACAAAAGCTAACAGGTCACCCACTCGGACGCATCAGCTGAATATCAAACCCCTATTCCCCAAGCACTACAAAAAAAGTAACAATAACATCAAACACCCAATGCCTCCCCCACCCAAAAAAAGTAACGTATTGCCCTCTTGCCAATCGGCAACAAGAGGGAAAGCACTGAAAAACTGAAGGAGACCGATATAAATTACTGTCCGCGCCGATAATCACATATGTCTCAGAATTTCAAAAACATCCTCCGTCAGCATTGAGGAGAGCAACAACTCGAATTCAGTCCTTCTGCGGGGCCTTCATCCACCGAGGAGCAGCCTCCTGACTTCCAGCCCAGAGGGAGCAAATTCCGGTCCGATGTGGCCTACCATGGGGTGCAACCTCTAGCCCAATGCAGCTTACCATGGGGAGTAACCTTCAGCCCGACGCAGCTATATATATATATATATATATATCTAGCCAGGGTGCCTATGACTTTTTGCACGGTACTGTATTTGTCAATGTCGAGTGGAGAGAGAGTTTGTAAATCTGGCGGGAGCAAAGGATGTTGAGAATGGTGAGGGTGCAGCACCTCAGGAGGGTGGGGGACAGGCGGCAGAGAAGGAGTACGTGAGTGCAGACACACCGAGCCCTGAGACACCAGGCAAGGTCAATTGGTTCCAAACAATTGGTTTATTGATCATTACAGAATGTCTCTCTGGTGCTTCCTGCTCCCTTCCCTCTCCCTTGCCCTTTTCCCAACCATGAATCCCCTCTCCCTGCCCCCTTCCCACTCCCAGTCCAAATGAAATGTTTTTTTTTGCAGTAGTAGTACAGTACAATACATAAAATTACTACAGTACTATGCAAAAGTCTTAGGCACCCTAGCTATATATATGTGCCTAAGACTTTTGCACAGTACTGGTACATAGCGCAAGTCCCTGAGTGACAGGTCCTGTAAGCTGGGTGCATGGGTGTTATCAGCAAGATCAAGCAGTTCTCTGCAGTCTTCACATGAATGTATGCATGCACGCAATCTATCTTGTCTTTCCTTGACGAACACTGAAGGGCAGCACCAACGGGAGGGCCTGCCTTCAACCCAGCATGGATGCTACACCACACTGCTGCCAGCATGTCCTCTCCTGGACTGCTGCATCAGGTAAGCCCACTGCTCGAGGCCTAGTTTTCACAACAACCAAAGCCACGCAGCTTCCCTGCTGTCTGTCTCTACATAAAGGATTCAAAAGTTAATTTGTTATCAAAGTATACGACTCTGAAATTCTTCTTCTTCAGATAGCCACAAAACCAACCAAAAAAAAAAGGAAAGGGAACATGATCAGCAAGCCCCAAAATCCACTCCCCTGCGCAAAAACTATGAACAACAATGGAACAGGAATATTGACCCCCAAATTCTCCTCCTCCACACAGAAGAAAATGAGAAAGGTTGAGTGAAAAACATAGAACATAGAAAACTATGAGACAAAAAAAGTACATAGTCCATAGTCCAAATCCATAAACATATCCAAAATGCAGAAAACCTTGGTAACTTTCTCCGGGCACAGCGGTAGGCCGTACAGTCTCCCCTCTCTGGCAGCAGAGTGATCCGACCAGCGATCAGCCTACGCTCATCTTCTGTATTGTCCTCGATGTTTCAATCTCCCTCATCGCTTCTATTGATGAACAATGGAAGCTTGTATCGGCATGAATTAATCGGTGAAATGGAGTCAAACATTGGCTCGCACCCCCTGCAGCCTTCTTGCCACAGGGCCCGCACTCGCTGGCTCCTGAAATCCTCTCAGAGATGGCAAACCACTGGATCACACAAACAGTCTCTAAACTGCAAATCACAGGCTCCTCCAGTTCCCGATACACATTCAAAATGAAAAACCAACATAAAAGACATAAAAGATTGATGTAAGTAGTTTTGTGGTTATCCAGAAGATGTCGACTGTGGGAGTATTGTACACAGGTGCCATCTTGACTGGAAAGAATGGGAAAATAACATAGACCAGTATAACATTGTGTAGATCTTTTAACCTACTCTAAGATCGATCTTACCCTTCCCTCCATTTTTCTATTATCTCACTTAGCCCTCCATTTGTCTTTCAGCCATGTGCCTATCTAGAAGTCTAATGTATCTGTCTCTAGCACCGCCCCTAGCAGGCATCCCATGCACCCGCTACTTTGTGTAAAAAAAACCTACCCCTGACATCAACCCTGCACTTTCCTTCAATCACCTTAACAGACAGACAGACAGACATACTTTATTGATCCCGAGGGAAATTGGGTTTCGTTACACTCGCACCAAGCAAGAATAGTGTAGAAATATAGCAATATAAAACCATAAATAATTAAATAATAATAAGTTAATTATGCCAAGTGGAAGTAAGTCCAGGACCAGCCTATTGGCTCAGGGTGTCTGACACTCCGAGGGAGGAGTTGTAAAGTTTGATGGCCACAGGCAGGAATGACATCCTATGACGCTCAGTGTTGCATCTCGGTGGAATGAGTCTCTGGCTGAACGTACTCCTGTGCCTAACCAGTACATTATGGAGTGGATGGGAGTCATTGTCCAAAATGGCATGCAACTTGGACAGCATCCTCTTTTCAGACACCACTGTCAGAAAGTCCAGTTCCACCCCCACAACATCACTGGCCTTACGAATGAGTTTGTTGATTCTGTTGGTGTCTGCTACCCTCCGCCTGCTGCCCCAGCACACATCAGCAAACATGATAGCACTGGCCACCACAGACTCATAGAACATCCTCAGCATCATCCGGCAGATGTTAAAGGACCTCAGTCTCCTCAGGAAATAGAGACGGCTCTGACCCTTCTTGTAGACAGCCTCAGTGTTCTTTGACCAGTCCAGCCATTTCTGCCCTGTCGAAAAGTTTCTGGCTTTCTACTCTATCCTCTTATCATCTTGTACACCTCTATCAAGTCATTTGCCATCCTCCCTCACTCCTAAGAGAAAAGTCTGGGCTCACACAACCTATCCCCATAATCCCTTATGCTCTCTAATCCCTTTTGTTATTCTTCCAATAATCTCATTAGCTCTCACTGGATGCTATCACTCACCTATACATTAGTGACAATTTACAGTAGTCTATTAACCTATTGGCAGTTCAGACCATTCTATCAATTTGATTAAACTCACTCTCCCAAGTGCTCACCAGAACAGTTCCTGATATCAGGAAAACGTCAGCAAAGCATTCAGTAAATCCAGCAGCAAAGCTTTCGTTTATATCAAACGCAGTCTGCTGAAAGAGAAAAGGAAAGTAGAATCAGAACCAGATTCAGGCTTACTGTCACTGACGTACACCGAGTGTATGTCCATGGTCGTCTGCTGCTGTAGCCCAACCATTTTAGGTTCAATGTTGAATTGACTTTATTTCTTATATCCTTCACACACACGAGCAGTAAAAAATCTTTACATTATGTCTCCATCTGAATGTACAATGTGCAATTTATAGTAATTTGTAATAAATAGTATGTACAACAGGACAGTCAATATAGCATAGAAATACAATTGTATCAGTGTGAATTAATCAGTCTGATGGCCTGATGGGAGAAGCTGTCCTGGAGCCTGTTGGTTTTGGCTTTTATGCCGAGGTACTGTTTCCCGGATGGTAACAGCTGGAAGAATTTGTGGTTGGGGTGACTCAAGTCCCCAATGATTCATTGGGCCCTTTTTATGCACCTGTCTTTGTAAATGTCCTGAATAGTGGGACGTTCACATCTACAGATGTGCTAGGCTGTCTTCACCACTCTCTACAGAGTCCTGCAATTGAGGGAAGTACAGTTTCCATACCAGGCAGTGATGCAGCCAGTCAGGATGCTCTCAATTATGCCCCTGTAGAAAGTCCTCAGGATTTGGAAACTCATGCCAAACTTCTTAAGTCGTCTGAGGCGAAAGAGGTGCTGTTGCGTTTTTAATCACCACACAACTGGTACGTACAGACCACGTGAGATCCTCGGTGACGTTTGTGCCGAGGAACTTAAAGCTGTTCACCCTCTCAACCCCAGATCCACTGATGTTAGTAGGGGTTAGCCTGTCTCCATTCTTCCTGTGTTGTGTGTTCAGAGATGGTCTTCTGCACAATACTGTTGTAGCGCATGGTTATTTGAGTAACTGTTGTCTTCCTATATGCTTGAACCAGTCTGGCCAATCTCCTCTGGTCTCTCTCATTAGCAAGGCATCTCAGCCCACAAAACTGCCTCCCACTGGATATGTTTTTGTTTCTCGCACCATTCTCTGTAAACTCTAGAGACTATTGTGTGTGAAAATCCCAGGAGATCAGCAGTTCTGAGATACTCAAACCACCCCATCTGGCACCAACAATCATTCCACCTGCCAGATTAGGAAAGTGATTGGAGATTGGACAGAAGCTTGTTTGGGTGTAAGAGCGAGGGGATTATTCTGAACAGATAATGGAATCAAATGTAGAAGTGAAGTGGGAGACTGTTTACACTGTAAATATACGCTGGTATTTATAAACACAAGAAGGTGTGCAGATACTGGAAATCCAAAGCAACCCACACAAAATGCTGGAGGAACTCTGCAGGTCAGGCAGCATCTGTGGAAATGAATAAACAGTTGACATTTCAGGCTTAGACCCTTCTTCAGAACTGGTCTTCAAACAATGCCCGAATAAAATGGTTGGGAGAGGGGAACAAGGTTAGCTAGAAGGTGATAGGTGATGCCAGGTGTGTGGGAAAGTTAAAGGTTTGGAGAGGAAGGAATCTGATAGGAGAGGAGAGTGAACCATAGGGGAAAGGGAAGGAGGAGGGGTCCCAGGGAGAGGTGACAGGCTGGTAAGAAGATGTAAGAGGTCAGAGGCCATTGTGAGGGAGTCTAGGATGTTTGCACCTCAATTTTTTTTATATTTTCTCTCCACTTAGAAAATAGTCAACCCTTTCAGTTATTTTACCAAAGTACATGACCATACACTTCCCAACACTGTAATCCATCTGTCATTTCTTTGCCCATTCTCCTAATCTAACTCCTTTTGTAGCCTCTCTACTTCCTCAAAACCATCTGCCCCTCCACCTATCTTCATATTGTTTGCAAACTTTGCAACAAAGCCATCAATTCCATCATCCAAATTATTGACATGTAACATTAAAAGAATTGGGTCCAACACAGACTCCTGTGGAACACCACTAGTCACGGGCAGCCAGCCAGAAAAGGCTCCCTTTATTCCCACTCTTTGCCTCCTGCCAATCAGCCACTGATTTATTCATGCTAGAATCTTTCCTGTAATACCATGGGCTTGTAGCTTGTTAAGCAGCCTCATGTGTGGCACCTTGTTAAAGGCCTTTTGAAAATCCAAGTACACAACATCAACTGATACTCCTTTGTCTATCTTGCTTGTTATTTCTTCAAAACATTCCCACAGATTTGTCAGGCAAGATTTTCCCTTGAGGGAAACCATGCTGACTATGGCCTATTTTCTCATGTGCCTCCAAGTACCCTGAGACCTCATCCTTAATTGACTCCAATACCTTCCCAGCCACAGAAGTCAGACTAACTGGCCAATAGTTTCCTTTCTTCTGCCTCTATCCCTTCTTGGAGAGACATTTACAATTTTCCAGTCTTCTGGAACTATTCCAGAATCTAGTGACTCTTAAAAGATCATTACTAATGCCTCCATGATCTCCTCAGCAACCTCTTTCAGAACCCTGGGATGTACACCATCTGGTCTATGTGACTTATCTGCCTTCAGACCTGTCACTTTCCCAAGAACCTTCTTTTTAGTTAGGGTGACTTCACACACTTTATGCCCCCTGACACCCGGAACTTCCACCATACTGCTAGTGTCTTCCACAGTGAAGATGGATGCAAAATACTTAATCAGTTTGTCTGCTGTTGCATTGTTCTCACCCCCATTATCATCTCTCCAGCATCATTTTCCAGCAGTCTGATATCCACTCTTGTCTCTCTTTTACATTTTATGTATCTGAAGAAACTTTTGGTATCCTCTTTAATATTATTGGCTGGCTTACTTTCGTATTCCATCTTTACCTTCTAAATGACATTTTTAGTTACCCTCTTTTGGCTTTTAAAAGCTTCCCAATCCTCGAACTTCCCACTAATTTTTGCTCTATTATATGCCCTCTCTTTTGCTTTTATGTTGGTTTTGACTTCTCTTGTCAGCCACGGTTGTGTCATCCTTCCTTTAGAATATTTCTTTCTTTTTGTGTTGTATATATCCTGTGCCTTCCAAACCCGTATTTCCTTGGAATGTGGGTGGAAACCAGAGCACCCAGAGGAAAACCAGATCACCGGGAGACCATACTCCTTACAAACAGTGGCAGAGATCGAATCCTGATCTAATATTATCATGGGCATATTGCGATCTTCCAAGTGCCCTTTCAGTGTGGTCATGTTATTTTTAACAAAAGTTGCCTCAGGTCCTAAAGAGAAATTAAATTATTTGCTTACTTCATCGTCTGTATCGCCACCTCTTTTAAAAAAATTTGTTACTCAACTGTGTAAATAGTTTGTTAGTTTGGAAACACTGTCCAAATAATCAGCTCTGCAAAGCATAATTTATCAGTATGGTGCTGTGAAATCCTTCATCATTAATAGAAAGGTTTCTTGTTGCACAGTTAGACTTCAAGGAAATGAATAATTAATCTTGGTGTTGGAGTCTGACTGTTTGTTTACGCCCAAAACCAGCACTGGCAAACATTCATTACCTCAGCCAAGTGTAACGTGTTAACGATTTGTTACTCTGTCAATATTTCTGATCCCGTTAAATTAATCATTGTAGTAGGCCTGTTTCCTTAATATTTAGATAGTAGACCTTTTCCCAGTAAATGTCTGAGGGAAATCAGAGCTCCATGAGCCACACAGAACATAGAAAACTTAAGTCTGGAAGAAGTCCACGAAGTCCAAAAATGCAATAGTCCAATCCATTGACGCAGATCCGCGATGCCATCCTACAATATCACCGACATTCATTGAAAGAGAGGGACACCACATGAGGCAGAGATGCCTACCTGCCTGCCACAGCGAGCCACACAGCGATATTCTGCTCACAGATTCCTTCTCTGGCAGCGATCAAAAGGAAGGCAGTCGGCACTGAACTCTCACGCACCTTCCATATTCGCCTCTATGTCTCAGTCTTCCTCGACACTTTAATTGGCAATTAATGGATGCTTTAGCTGATGGAATAGAGTCAAACATTGGCTTGTGCCCTATCTCGAAGTTTCTTTGCTTCGAGGTTGTCCAAGTATGTGCTCGCTTCCTGAATCTTCTCGAAGACAGCAAAGTGCTGGATCACTGAAGCAATCTCCAAGCTGTGAATCGCAGGCTCTAACAGTACCAGAAACATGTTTTAAGTTGACAAACAGATGTAAAAGAAGTAAAAAATACCTTTTTGTGAGCTATCTGGAAGACGCCGACCGAGAGAAAGTTGTATGCTGGCGCCATCTTGACTGGAAGTCCTGGGTGTTACTGTTTCTGAGGACCTGACCTAGGCACAGTATGTAAGTGCAACTGTGAAGAAAGCACGGCAGTGCCTCTACTTCCTTAGGAGTCTGCAGAGACTGAGCATGATCTCAAAACCTTTGAAGAGCTTCTTTAGATGTGTAGTGGAGCGTGTATTGACTAGCTGTATCATGGCCTGGTATGGAAACACCAATACCTTTGAATGGAAATTCCTAGAAAAGGCAGTGGATCTAGCCCAGTAGATCATGACTAACTTGCTCCCCACCACTGAACATATCTATGTGAATGCTGTTGTAGGAAAGCAGCATCCATCATCTGAGATCCTCCCCGCCCAGGCCAGACTCTTTTCTCATTGCTGCCATCAGATAGAAGGTACAAGAGCCTCAGGGCTCGCACCACCAGGTTCAAAAACAGCTACTACCCCTCAACCATCAGACTCTTGAATAAAAGGGGATAACTACACTCACTTGCCCATCCTTTGACATGTTCCCATAACCAATGATCTTGCTTTAGGGGCTCTTAATCTTGTTATTTCATGCTGTCTTTATTTATTGCTATTTATTTATGTTTGTATTTGCAGCTTGTTGTCTTCTGCACTCTACTTGATCTTTCAACTCTAGGAGTTAACTATAACTCCTAAAGTGTTATAGTTACTACTCTATAATAATAATAATAAATAAATAAGCAATAAATATCAAGAACATGAGATGAAGGGTCCTTGAAAGTGAATCCATAGGTTGTGGAGACATTTCAATGATGGGGCGAGTGAAGTTGAGTGAAATTATTCCCACAAGTTCAGTATCCTGATAGTTGAGGGGTAATAACTGTTCCTGAACCTGGTGGTGTGAGTCCTGAGGCTCCTGTACCTCTTTTCAGATGGCAGCAGCGAGAAGAGAGCATGGCCTGGGTGGTGGGGGTCCTGATGATGGATGCAGCTTTCCTGTGACAGTGCTGTGTGTTGATGTACTCAATGGTAAGGAGGGCTTTCCCTGTGATGGACTGGGCTGTATCCATGACTTTCTGTAGGACTCTCCATTCAACTTCAATCAACTTCAACCGCCCCATCACTGACAGCCCTAGACTCACATCTCAAGACTAATTTTCAAGGACTCTTCACCTCATGTTCTGGAAATTTATGATTTATTTATTATTTATTTTTTCTTCTGTACTTGCACAGAGTTGGAACCACAGCCAGGTTCAATATCACCAACATATGTTGTAAAATTTGTTGACTTGGTGCCAAAACATAATAATAGAGAAAAAAATCCCTGTGAGTTATGGTAGGTATATATATATATATATATATATATATATATATATATAAATTAAATAGTTGAATTAAATAAGTGGTGCAAGAAAAAGAAGTAAAAAAAGTAGTGAGGTAGTGTCCATGGGTTCAAAGTCTGTTCAGAAATCAGATGGCAGAGGGGAAGACACTGTTTCTGAATCGTTGAGTGTGTTCCTTTGGGCTTCTGTGCCTCCTTCCTGATGGTAGCAATGAGAACAAGGCATGACCTGGGTGGTGGGCGTGGCCTTTCTAGGGCATCGTCCTTGAAGATGTCCTGGTTACAACAGAGCTGACTAAGTTTACAGTTCTCTGCAGCTTACTTTGATCCTGTGCAATATGCCCCACTCCCCCCCCCCCCCCCCATACCAGACATTGATGCAGACAGTTGGAATGCTCTCCATGTTATATCTGTAGAAACTTAGAAGCGTTTTTGGTTACATACAAAATCTTCCCAAACTCCTAAAGAAATATAATTGCCATCATGCCTTCTTTTTAGATGCATTGATATGTTGGGTCTAGGTTAGATCCTCAGTGATATTGACACCTAGGAACTCGAAGTTGTTCACTTTTTCCACTTTTGATTCCTCTATGAGGACTGGTGTGTGTTCCCTTGTCTTACCTTTTCTGAAGTCCATAATCAGTTCTTCAGTTTTACTGACATTGAGTGCAAGGTTGTTGCTGCAACACCACTCTACCAGCTGATATGTTTTGCTCCCGTATGCCCTCTCGTCAGTTAATTGTCTTTTGCACATTGCTTGTTTGTCCATCCTGTTTGGTGTGGTCTTTCAGTGATTCTATTGTGTTTCTTGGATTTACTGTCTATGCCCGCAAGATAACAAACCTCAGGGTTGTATATGGAGACATTATGTACTTTGATAATAAATTTCCTTTGAACTTTGAAGTTCGCCTTACTTCAGTGACTGGCAACATGTTAGAGTCCATTATTAAGGATGAGGTTTTGGGGTACTAGGAGGCACATGATAAAATAGGCCAAAGTCAGCGTGGTTTCCTTCATAGGGGATCTTGCCTGAGAAATCTGTTGGAATTCCTTGAGGAGATAACAGGCAGGATAGACAAAGGAGAGCCTGAGGATGTCTTTTTGTGGATTTTCAGAAGGCCTTTGGCTCCTGGTGACTGGTGGTGTTCTGCAGGGGTCGGTATTGAGTCTGCTTTTGTTCTGTTCTTGGATATTGGCGTTTACATACCACACTGAATATTATATCTTCAAACATTAAACCAATTAGAAGAAAAACAACAGAGCCCAAGAGATGCGAGTCTTGGTTCATTCTTTACTTTAAACGAGGCGTTCACGTATCGCGTGGTAGGGTGATGATGTATGCAATTCACGTATTTTTACATATAACGTATAATGAATAATTTAAACGACAAAGAATGCTTAATCAAACAATATATTTACAAGATTACTCACATACTGTATTATTGAAATATTAAGTACACGACACTGACCACACTGACACTTCTCTAGGTTTCTGCTTCCAGCTCTGTGCAGTGTCCTGAGCAAAAATGTTCTTTCCATAGTGACAACTGTTCTGCAGGCCTCCCTTCGCATCAGATAGTGTAAATTGGATTTTCTCATTTGCCAGCTGATGCAGCGAATAAACCAAGTGATTAGTAAAAATGTGATTGAAAGTTGCAATGCCTTCGCTAGTGCCTTTAGCCTGATGACATATTTTGGATTGTTTCTTCTGATCCTCGGCTGTGTATAGCAAATATGTAAATCGCAGGTGTCTAGATTTGCAGTATTGCTCTGGAGCACTAACAAACTTACTCATATTTCTGATGTTTCTACCACTACAACTGCTGTTGCCTTCCTCTTTCAGCCTGTTTCATTCTATGTCCATCCAGAAGACAGTATGGCAGGAGTTCCCATCCTGGGGCCCACGGATCCCCTGCTTAATGGCATTAGTCCATGGTATAAAAAAAAGTTGGAACCCCTGCATTAAGACTCAAGAGCAGAGTTAGGCCATTTGGCCCATTGAACCTGTTCTGCCACTCCATCATTTTCCCTCCGAACCCCATTCTCCTGCCTTCTTTCCATAAACCCTTGACACTCTTATTAAACAAGAACCTATCAATCTGTGCTTTAAATATACCCAATGACTTGCCCTCCAATGCCACCTGTGGCAATGAATTCCCACAGATTTGCCACCCTCTGACTAAAGAAATTCCTTCTCATCTCTGATCCATTGTGAGCTGTGCCCTACGCTCCCATATGACTCTCCCACAATTGGAAACATCCTCTCCACATCCATTCTATTTAGGCCTTTCAACATTCAGTAAGTTTCAATAAGACTCTCTCTCATTCTTTTAAATCCAATGAATACAGGCCCAGACCCATCAAATGTTCCTCAGCCCGGGGCATTGGTGAGCTTGCTTGCTCTGAGGATTATCTCCAAATGTTCTGTGTATTTATTATCAAAGTACGTATACAGAATACATCGCTGAGATTCATCCTCCCACAGGCAGCCACCAAACAAAGAAACACCATGGAACACATTCAAGAAAACATCAAACACGCAACGCATGAAAAGGAACCAATTGTGCAAACAGCAAAAAGCGAGCGAACTCCACATAGAATATCAAATATTAAACCAGTAGCATTGTTTAGTTCAGTCCAGCACCACGCCATGCCACTAAGCAGGCTGCAGGGCCATTCTTCACTGAAGCGCCCCAGTCCGCATTGATTGCCCCAATCAAACTGCTCAAACATAGGAAAAGAGCAACCAGAATCCAGGAACTAATGCAACATAACCTCAACGTCCTCCAAAGCATGTCCACAGCCTTGCCAATTAATCCTGGCAGCGTGGATCCCAAGTACAGATGGTTGCAAGTGATTTCCAGCTGAGCAAGGTTTACTCTACACACCACCTGCATCATTACCACTAATACTAGCAAACTCTGATCATAAGAGTTGGAATGTTATAGTGTGAGGTGTGAGGTTGTATAAGGCACTGGGGCAGCCGAATTTGGAGTGTTGTGTGCAGTTTTGGTCACCTAATTACAGGAAGGATATTAATAAGGTTGAAAGGATGCAGAGAAGGTTTGTAAGGATGTTGCCGGGACTTGAGAAACTGAGTTACAGAGAAAGGTTGAATAGGTTAGGACTTTATTCCCTGGAGCTTAGAAGAATGAGGGGTGATTTGATAGAGGTATATAAAATTATGACGGGTATAGATAGAGTGAATGCAAGCAGGCTTTTTCCACTGAGGCTAGGGGAGAAAAAAAACAGAGGTCATGAGTTAAGGGTGAAGGGGGGAAAGTTTAAACAGAACATTAGGGGGGGCTTCTTCACACAGAGAGTGGTGGGAGTGTGAAATGAGCTGCCAGATGAAGTGGTAAATGTGAGCTCACTTTTAACTTTAAAAAATAACTTGGACAGGTACATGAATGAGAGATGTATGGAGGGATATGGTCCAGGTTCTGGTCAGTGGGTCTAGGCAAAAAAACTAGGCACAATCAAGAAGGGCCAAAAGACCTGTTTCTGTGCTGTAATGTTCTATGGTTCTATTTCTCCAAGATCCTTGGCTCCTGCTGTTATTCCTTGTCAGCACCAACATCTCAAACCCATCAGCAATGAGATCTTTGCCACTGTTCTAAGGATCAGCTTTAATTATTACATGTCCATTGAAACATTGAACCATGCAGCGAAATCCATCAATTGCGTCAAAGTTCAAAAAGTTCAAAGTGAATTTATTATCAAACTACATATATGTCACCATATACTGCTCTGAGATTTGTTTTCCTGAGCATACTCAATAAATCTATAGAATAATAATCGAAACAGAATCAATGAAAGATCGTCCAACTTGGGCGTTCAACCAGAGTGCAGAAGACAACAAACTGTGCAAATACAGAAGGAAAGAAATAATAATAATAATAATAATAATAATAATAAATAAGCAATAAATATCGAGAACATGAGATGAAAAGTCCTTGCAAGTGAATCCATTAATTGTGGGAACATTTCAATGATGGGGCAAGTGAATTTGAGTGAAGTTGTTCCCTTTGATTCAAGTGCCTGATGGTTGAGTGGTAATAACTGTTCCTGAACCTAGTGATGTGAGTCCTGAGGCTCCTGTACCTTCTTCCAAATGACAGCAGTGAGAAGACAGAGTGTCCTGGGTGGTGGAGGTCCCTGATGATGGATGCTGCTTTCCTGCGACAGTGTTTCATGTAGATGTGCTCAGTGGTTGGAAGGGCTTTACCCATGATGGACTGTGCTGAAGGTAGCTCGCAAGTGTTGTCATGCTTCTACACCAACATAGCATTCTCACAACTTACTAACCCTAATCTGTACCTTACTTGGAAATCAGAGCACCTGGAGGAAACCTAAGCGCTTATGGGGAGAATGTACAAGCTCCATACAGACTGTGGCGGGAATTGAACCCCAATTGGTGATCGCTAGTGCTGTGAAGCTTAACGCTAATTGCTACACTATCTTTGGTAAGGGAAGTAACAGACCTCTCTGTTGAAGGTGAACGATCGTCAGCCAACAGAAGTGACTGTTAACATGTTTGTGGACATACCAAATGGCTTACACGGTTTCTGTCTGCGTGGCATCCAATCTGACACCATGAACATAAATTTCTCTAACTTCCAGTAATTTCTCCCACCTTTCACTTCTCTCTTTTTCTTTTTCCCATTCTGGCTCCCCTCTCATCCCTTCTTTTGTCCTCGGCTGCCCACCACCTCCCTCCTTCTTCCCTTTCTCCCATCGTCCACTGTCCTCTCCCTTCAGATTCCCTCTTCTGTTGCCTTTTTTCTTTTTCCACCTATCACCTCCCAGCTTCTTACTTCATCCCCTCCCCCCCCACCTTCACCCTCACCCGGTCTCACCTGATCAGCTTTCAGCTAGCCTACTTCTCCTCTCCCCATCTTCCTATTCTGGCTTCTTCCCCTGTCCTTTCCAGAAGAAAGTCCTCAGCCCAAAACATCCACTCTTATTCCTCCCCAAAGTTGCTGCCTGACCTGCTGAGTTCCTCCAGCGTTTTGTGTGTGCTGCTCTGGATTTCCAGGTATATTCACATATTCAAAAACTAAAAGAGTTTTGCTGCCCGAAAGGATGGTGCAAGTTTCAAAAAAGTAATTGAATAAATAATGGAAAAGGAACATTCTGCAGGGTATGGGGGAAGGAGTAGGCAAGTGGGGGACTAATTGGAACACTCTATCAAAGGGTTGGTGTGTACACTGCAGGCCAAATGGTTTCCTTCTCTGCTGAAAGATCTGTCTTTCACATCTGTCATCGGCTCCTCTCACCATATGTGGACTCACTGCTCGAGGGAACTTTCAGCTTGCCAATTCACAAATTTGGCAGGGGAGAGAATGGCAGTTTTAAAATACTCTGCAAAGTGTTCTCTGTAAGCACTGAGGTGCAATTACACATTGGTGACACACCACAGTGACTTCTCTCTCCTCCTTGCTTTATATCCTATGTCTCATGGTTTGATGCTCCTAGCCTGAAGTGGGTACAAGAGCTGTGTCACAGATGGTGCCCGCCTCCCATCTATGACTTTGAAGTCTCTCTCATGACAGGCACAAGGTCAAGGAATGGAAGAAATCCTGGGAGAGGAAATATGGGCCAGCTGGTGGAGGAAACTCCCTCTTTGCCCTCACCTCAATGAGTGAGAAGATTAGCAAGGAAAAGGCAAAGGAAGCAAAGTAATATAATAGATTGGAAAAGGAACAAGCACAAAAGAAAAAGCACAAATTCCCCTGGGGGAACGAACAAAAAAAAACTTTGTAACCTTTTCCCCATATTTGAGAGATAATTGAGTGAAATAATGGACAGGCCAAGGCAAGATTTAGCATCCAATTAATTGGGAGGTTACTTTGCTGATAGCTCTTGACAAAGATATTCAAGTAATTTTACCGAGCATTCGTTCAACTCTGTCTGGCCCCGATCCAAGACAATAATTATCTGCTGCAGTTCACGTCGATGTACTTCCCCTTGGAGTCAGAGAGTAGGTGGGTTCCCCTCCCTTGGAGCATTTAGACATGCATCGATTTCTCTAGCTTCCTCCCATTCCCTTCTCTCTTTTTCCATTTCCCATTCTATCTGCCTCTCACCCCTTCTCTTCTCCTCACCTGCCTTTCACCTCCTCCTTCCCTTTCTTTCACGTCCTCTGTCCTCCCCTATCAGATTCCTTCTCCTCCAGCTCTTTACCTTTACCATCAATCAGCAGCTTAGGCTCAATGTAAAACTGTGCTGATTGGAGTGCCATCTTCGTGTAAGGCGTGAAGCTCTATGGAGAACACGCCAGCTGGTTTCAAGATCCAAGGTGGTTTATTGTCATTCTTCAGCACACAGCCCTGTGGTACACTTGACTGATGGAAATGCCAATCCAAATTGACAGGTTCGGATCAATCTAACCCTTCCCTCTCACATAGCCCTCCATTTTTCTATTATCCATGTGCCTATCTAAGAGTCTCTTAAATATCTTTGATGTATCTGCCTTTACCACCAACCCTGGCAGCACGTTTCACACTCCCAGTACTGTGAAAAAAAATCTTGCCTGACATCCCCCCTGAACTTTCCTCCAATCCCTCTAAATTATTCCCCTGGTGTTTAATATTTCCACATTAGGGACAATTCTCTTGATATCCACTCTATCCATGCCTTTCCTCATCTTGTGCACCCTTATCAAGTCATCCCTCATCCTCTTTTGCTCCAAAGAGAAAAGCCATAGCTCGCTCAGCCACTCCGGATGAGACAGGCTCTCTAATCCAGGCAGCGTCCTGGTGAATCTGCTCTGCACCCTCTCTAATCCAGGCAGCATCCTGGTGAATCTGCTCTGCACCTTCTCTAATCCAGGCAGCATCCTGGTGAATCTGCTCTGCACCCTCTCTAATCCAGGCAGCATCCTGGTGAATCTGCTCTGCACCCTCTCTAATCCAGGCAGCATCCTGGTGAATCTGCTCTGCACCCTCTCTAATCCAGACAGCATCCTGGTGAATCTGCTCTGCACCCTCTCTAATCCAGGCAGCATCCTGGTGAATCTGCTCGGCACCCTCTCTAATCCAGACAGCATCCTGGTAAATCTCCTCTGCACCCTCTCTAATCCAGGCAGCATCCTGGTGAATCTCCTCTGCACCCTCTCTAATCCAGGCAGCATCCTGGTGAATCTGCTCTGCACCCTCTCTAATCCAGGCAGCATCCTGGTGAATCTCCTCTGCACCCTCTCTAATCCAGGCAGCATCCTGGTGAATCTCCTCTGCACCCTCTCTAATCCAGACAGCATCCCGGTGAATCTCCTCTGCACCCTCTCTAATCCAGGCAGCATCCTGGTGAATCTCCTCTGCACCCTCTCTAATCCAGGCAGCATCCTGGTGAATCTGCTCTGCACCCTCTCTAATCCAGACAGCACCCTGGTGAATCTGCTCTGCACCCTCTCTAATCCAGGCAGCATCCTGGTGAATCTCCTCTGCACCCTCTCTAATCCAGACAGCATCCCGGTGAATCTCCTCTGCACCCTCTCTAATCCAGGCAGCATCCTGGTGAATCTCCTCTGCACCCTCTCTAATCCAGGCAGCATCCTGGTGAATCTGCTCTGCACCCTCTCTAATCCAGACAGCACCCTGGTGAATCTGCTCTGGACCCTCTCTAATCCAGGCAGCATCCTGGTGAATCTCCTCTGCACCCTCTCTAATCCAGACAGCGTCCTGGTGAATCTCCTCTGCACCCTCTCTAATCCAGGCAGCATCCTGGTGAATCTGCTCTGCACCTTCTCTAATCCAGGCAGCGTCCTGGTGAATCTCCTCTGCACCCTCTCTAATCCAGGCAGCATCCTGGTGAATCTGCTCTGCACCTTCTCTAATCCAGGCAGCATCCTGGTAAATCTCCTCTGCACCCTCTCTAATCCAGGCAGCATCCTGGTAAATCTCCTCTGCACCCTCTCTAATCCAGGCAGCATCCTGGTGAATCTCCTCTGCACCCTCGCTGATCCAGGCAGCATCCTGGTGAATCTGCTCTGCACCCTCTCTAATCCAGGCAGCACCCTGGTGAATCTCCTCTGCACCCTCTCTAATCCAGACAGCATCCTGGTGAATCTCCTCTGCACCCTCTCTGGAGCTTCCACGTCCTCCGATGATGGGCTGAGCAGATCTGAACAAAATATTGCAAGTGCGGTTTAAGCAGGGTTTTATAGAGCGGCAACTCTATATTGCTCTGATGAGGGGGCTGGGCCGAAACGTCGACTGTTTATTCCCCTTGACAGATGCTGTTGAGCTCCCCCAGCACGTTGTGTTTGCTGCTCTGCGTTACCTTGTGGCTCTTGGACTCAAGTTGTGGGAAGGCTACGTGTGCTCCGATAATGATGAAACAGAGGAGTCAAAGATCTTAGCAAAGGACTGGGGAAAATTGAGGCGGGGAGAAAAGATCTTACGTTAATGTAGAACCTTTGACATCAAATGCGCTTTCCAGTTAATGAAGTACATGAAACACAGTCATTGTTGTAACGTAGGAGGTGCAGCAACTTGCTAGTAGCAAGCCCTATAAACAATAATGGGATAATTATAGTGTCTTGGCTCTTGCATGAGGTAAATAACAGAGGTAGATCCAATGGCAAAACATCCCTATTAGTGCCATTCAGCTGCAGACATACACAGTGATGGGACAGCAGTGTACCAACATCTAACCCTCATGTGCATCTGCTTTTAAAGATACTCAAGCTTTCATACACTCAGTGGCCACTTTACTAGATACACCTGCACACCTGCTCGTTAATGCAAATATCTAATCAGCCAATCATGTGGCAGCAACTCAATGCATAAAAGCATGCGGACATGGTCAAGAGGTTCAGTTGTTGCTCAGGCCAAACATCAGAGTGGGGAAGAAGTGTGATATATGTGATTTTGACTGTGGAATAATTGCTGGCGCCAGACGGGGTGATTTCAGTATCTCAGAACTGCGAATCTTTGGAGATTTTCACACAGAACAATCTCTGGAGCAGGGGTCCCCAACCTGGGGTCATCGGACCCCTTGTTTAATGGTATTGGTCCATGGCAGAAAAAAGGTTGGGAACCCCTGCTCTAGAATTTACAGAGAATGGTGTGAGAAACTCAAAAATACTGTGAGTGGATGTACTGTGAGTGAAAATGCTCCGTTAATGGGAGTGGTCAGAGGAGAATGGCCAGACTGGTTCAAGCTGACAGGGAGGTCACAGTAACTCAAGTAACCATGAGTTACAACGGTGGAGTGCAGAAGAGCATCTCTGACCGTGCAACCTGTCAAACCTTGAAATGGATGGGCCACAGCAGCAGAAAACCTCGAACATACACTCAGTGGCCATTTTATTTAGTACAGAAGGTAGATAATAAAGTGCCAAGACACCCTCTCCCTTGGCAACCCTTTGCTCTCATAATGCAATACTTACTGTACTTGCTGACTTACACGTCTTGCTATGCCAATATAGTCAGCACTGGAAACTCTTAACATTTAGAGAAGGCTCGGCATATTCCCATTACATCAAGGATGGCGTGTATTTTGTTAGTTTTAAGTTGTAAAGAAGGTGGTGAAATATAGAATAGTATTACACAGTATGAGCCCTTTGGCCTGCAATTTTGTGTCGACCAATACATACTTCGTGATCAGTCTAACTGTTCCCTTCTAAATCAGTCTCTATCTTTCTGATATCCCTGTGCAGTATAAAAAACTCCTAAATATCTTAAATGTCCCTAATGTAAAGCACTGTGCAAAAGTCTTAGGCATATCTATATATCTATAAATATATTTATATATCAATATCTAGATATAGAAGGGAGGGAAGGGAGAGAGGAGTAGTGGGAAGCACCAGACAGACATTCCAGGTACCCACCATTCTCTGTGTAAAAAATCTAGCTCTAACATCTCCCTTAAACTTTCCTCCACTCATCTTAAATGGATGTGTTCTGGTATTGGCCATTGCCACCTGGAGAATAAGGTGTCCACTCCACAGATATCTCTTATCATCTTGCGCACCTCTATCACGGAACAGTGTCTCAGAGAGGCAGTGTCCATTACTAAGGACCTCCAGCACCCAGGGCATGCCCTTTTCTCACTATTACCATCAGGGAGGAGGTACAGAAGACTGAAGGTGCACACTCAGCGATTCAGGAACAGCTTCTTCCCTTCTACCAATCTTATTCCTAAATGGACATTGATCCCGTGAACACTATCCAGTTTTTAATATATATTATTTCTGTTTTTGCACGATTTTTAATCTATTCATTATATGTATACCACAATTTATTTATTATTATTATTATTTCTTCTTCTATATTATGTATTTCATTGGAATGCTGCAGGTAAGTTGACAAATTTCATGGCACATGCCGGTGATAATAAACCTGGTTCTGATTCTGAAATCATCTCTCATCCTCCTTTGCTCCAAAGAGAAAAACCCTCCAACACTCAACCTTTCCTTGTAAGACATGCTCTCTAATCCAGGTGGCCCCCTGATAAATCTCTGCACCCTCTCTAAAGCTTCCTCATCCTTCCTATAATGAGGCGACCAGAACTGAACACAATACTCCAAGTGTGGTCTCACCAGGGTTTTGCAGAACTGCAACATTACCTTACAGCTCTTGCAACTCAATCCCCCAAATCCAGGTTACTTTTATAATATAGGATACACAGGAGACAGAATTGATGCTTGCTCAAGCAAATAAACGGAAGCAGAGAATTAAAAATTAGCTTTATTTGTCACATGGACATTGAAGCAGAGTGAAATGTGCCATGGGAAATCAGCAAGGACTGTGCTGGGCAGCCCACACGTGTCACCACAATTCCAGCGCCAACATAGCAGGCCCACAACTTGCTAATCCTATCCTGTATGTCTTTGGGCTGTGGGAGGAAATTGGAACACCCGGAGGAAACCCACGCGGTCACGCAGAAAATACACATACTTCTTACAGACAGTGGCAAGAATTGAATCCCGACCAATGATTGCAGGCGCTGTAAAGCATTGCGCTAACCACTACGCTGGCATGCCTCTCTGTCATTGGAACGGCCTTTATTGATGGCAGCAACTCTCAACAAACATCAGTGTCCGGTACAAAACGTCTATCGACGTTAGATCACATGCATTTGTTTCTGATACACTTATGCACTGTAATAATAAGCAAGTAATTGAATTTGGTGATGGTGGTTATGCTGGACACAGAGAATAATTCCACCCTCACTTTTAAACAAATTTAGAATCTGTATCAGGTTTATTATCACTGAGATGTGTGGTTTGTCATTTTTCAGCAGTGGTACAGTGCGATAGAAAACATTATAAATTAAAATGAGAAATATAAAAATAGTGAGGTAGTGTTCATGGGTTTATGATTCGTTCAGAAATCTGATGGTAGAGAGGAAGAGATTGTTCATAAAATTTATCAAGTGTGTGTTTTCAGGCTCCTGTACCTCCTCCCTGCTGTTAATAATGAGATGACATGTCCTGGGTGGTTAAGGACAGTCATGATGGATGCTGCCTTTTTGAGGCATCGCCTTTTGAAGATGTCCTCGATGGTGGGGAGGCTAGTGTCCAGGATGGATAACCCCAAATCTCTTTGCAACCAACCAATAAGTACCACAAAACTGAAGTGTGGTGAACTACATATATCTGTCTGGACACGCCCCCCCTGCTGACCACTGACCGTGGCTCCTCCCACAGACCCCGGTATAAAGGCGATTGAGGCCTGAGCCCTGCCCTCAGTCTCCAGGATGTAGTATGGTGGTCAACTACTGCTTGTTCTTTCTTCCAGTCAATAAAAGCCGATATCTCGCCTCACGTCTCAGAGAGAGTTATTGATGGTACATCATGAAGTAACACCAGTGAGGTAGTGTTCATGGGTTCATTTGTTGAGCAATCTGATGGTGGAGGGGAAAAAGCTGTTCCTAAACCTTTGAGTCTCAGGTTTCTGTACCTCCTCCCTGATGGTAGTAATGAGACAAGGGCATGTCCTGGATGGTGATGATTGGTAAACAGATGCATAATGATGAATTCCTCTCATAGATGCTGCCTGACCTGCTGAGTTTCGGCAGCATTTTGTGTGTGCTGCTCTTAATGATAGATGTGCTTTTTTGAGGCATTGACTTTTGAAGGTGTCCCCTATGCTGGGGAGGCTAGTGTCCATGATGGGAATTGTTTGTATCTGCAGGTGGTAGATGTGGTCCTTATTTAATTTTGCACCCCAAAGATGAAGCTCTCCCTGTGCCAGCCTATCATTTGTGCTTGAGTTTCTAGATAAGGTTCTGAACCCAAGATCTTCTGATGTGGGGGTTTACCCAGTGAGCCACAAAGACAGCTAGAAAGATAAATTATTTGCAGATGTACAGTTGCTCTCCCTCTATTCCTTTGTCCATCATGTGCCGTGTGTATGACATGGGCAATCATGGTCTTTCCATGACCATGATTATTCTTGGCAAATTCTTCTGTCTAATTGTTCGCCATTGCCTTTTTCTGGGCAGTGCCTTTACAAGACAGCCATTATCAATACTCTTCAGAGATTGTCTGCCTGGCGTCAGTGGTTGCTAACCAGGACTTGTGATATGCACCGGCTGCTCATCTGACCATCCACCAGGAGGATATGAGCACCTTACACCTCTTTTGGTAGAGATAGTTCTATACTCTGTCACCCCATTGTTGGAGAGGGGTGTTATTTAATTTATGTGAACTTTAGCCGCCGAGAGGATTTGCGTACTTACTTCTCCCACTTCCCTGTTTTTACATATACTGGATGTCAGGTTATGGTGATGTTCAAAAGTGCAAAGTAAATTTACTGTCAAGCTGTCACCATATGCTACCCTAAGGTCCATTTTCTTGTGAACATTCACAGTAGAACAAAGAAATACTATAGAGTCAATGAAAAGCTTCACACAAACAAACAAAGAAGGACAAACAACCAGTGTGCAATTACAAAATGTAATGGGGGAGGTGGGGGCTAATGCTTCAGCAACTGCTTGTGCTTGGGAGGGGGAGAGAGCTTTGGGGTTCTGAAGGTACTAACATTCGTTCTTTGGGGTTCTTCTTTCATGGATGTCTCTGTGAAGAGTAAGAATTTCAGGGTGTATGCTGTACACATTCTCTGATGTTCAATTGAGACATTTGAACCATTTTAATAATAACTAAATAGTAAATAATAACGAGAACATGAGTTGAAGGGACCTTGAAAGTGAGCCCATACGTGGTGGAATCAGTTCAGTGTTGAGGTGAGTGAGGTTATCCGTGCTGGTTCAGAGCCAGATGGTTGAAAGGTAGTAACTCGAAGGGTGGCTCAATGTTGAGCCTTCCCTCAGCATATGATTGTTTATACGGCTAAATGAGAGAATGTTTAGACTCGCATCAGCTGGGAGAAAGTCTGTAAGAAAACAAGGAAGGAAGTTTATGAGGAAAGAGAATAACAAAAGGAAAGGAAAGCAACCCATTCTGATGTTGCATTAGGCTGCTGTTTTGATTAAATAGAACATTCTTTCAGTTTGGCGCCATGGTCTTTGGCTCCAGGAGCTGATATGGTGGCAGACACAGAGACACCAAGATACTGGACAGAGATTCCACATCTTAATCTGCAAAATTACACTGACACAGTCAAACAAATGTGTACTGCAAATGAACTCAGTGACTCTGAAATAGCTGTATTAGTGGCAATTCAAACTCGGCTCGTCCAGCCAGAGGCTGATTTATGAATTTGGTCCCATTGTGCTCAAAGCCCAAAAGCTTCAGCCTGGAGGCTGCTCTGTGCTGCTATCTTGTTTAGCGGTTGTGTAGGGGGTCTCGCAGTAAGCCCGGCACTCTGTACGCTTGGAAGCAAAATAGAACTCAGCAAACTCAGCCAGCTCCATTATGGGAACTAGCCACCACTGCATCGAGTACATCTCCAAAAGGCGATGCCTCAGAAAGGCTGCATCCATCATTAAGGACCCCCATCACCAGAACATACCTTTATCTCATTGCGACCATCAGGGAGGAGGTGCAGGAGCCTGAAGACTCACACTCACTTTTTTAGGAAACACCTTCTTCCCCTCTGCCATCAGATTTCTGAATGGACTATGAACCAACTTATGAACAATACCTCAATATTTTTGCTCTTTTTTTGCACTATTTATTTAATCTTTTATATGTATTTCTTATTGTAATTTGTTGCAAAATGTGTTGCACGGAACTGCTGCTGCAAAATAACAAATATCATGATATACGTCAGTGATATTAAACCTGGTTCTGATTTTGATCCTGAAGTGCTGAGTATGGACAAAGTGGGAGGTAACAGAATCTGGATCGTTGCTCTGTTCTCATGTCGCGTTCAGAGTCTACAGCCAACATCACATGTCCAAAACCCACACTGCGTGAACTGCAAGGCGGGACTCACCGTACAAGTGAAGGAGCATTACAGTTGGCGCAATGCTGTTTCAGCTAGTGGTGTCGGAGTTCAGAGTGCAGTCCCGGCATCCTCTGTAAAGAGTTCGTATGTCGTTCCCCTGGAATGCATCAGTTTCTTCTGGGTTCTCTAGTTTCCTTCCACAGTCCAAAGATGTGCTAGTTAGTACGTTAATTACGGGGATTCTGTAGTTAGAGGAGTAGAGACGAGATCCTGTCGATGCGATAGGGGCACCCAGATGGTATGTTGCCTCCCAGATGCCAGGGTCAGGACGTCTCAGATCTAAAGGGGGAGGCTAAGCTGCCGGAATTTTGGCACCAATGACATAGATAGCAAAAGGGAAGGAGTTTCTGAAGAGAGAATTTGGGAAGCTAGGTCAAAAGCTGAAAACAGGACCCGCAGGGTAGTAATCTCTGGATTGCTGTCTGTGCCAGAGGATAAGAATAGGAGGATCTGACAGGCAATTATGTGGCTGAGGATATGGGGGCAGGAATTCAGATTTCTGGATCATTGGGATCTCTTCAGGGGAAGGTATGGCCTGTACAAAAGGGACGTGTCACTCCTGAGCCCAAGAAGAACTAATATCCCTGTGGGCAGGTTTGCTAGAACTGTTAGGGAGAGTTTAAACTAATTTGGCAAGGGAATGGAAACTGAGTGCTAGGGGGAGCATGGAACAGTTGGTATACTAGTAGCAGCAGTATGTAGTGAGGCAGGACAGGCAGATGATAGGGTGACATTGCAGTCGAGGGATGAGTTGCTGTGTAACAGAGCAACAAAATCGAAAAGGATGACAAATACAAGACTGAGGATGTTACATTTGAATGCATGCAGTGTATAGAACAACATAGATGATTTATCTATTAGAGATTGGCAGATATGTGGCCATCAATGAGTACTAGCTGAAAGAAGATAATAATTGGGAGCTTAACATCCAAGGACATGTATTGTATAGAAAGAACAGGCAGGTAAACAGAGAGGGAGGCATGGCTCTGCTGGTAAAAAATGAAATCAAATCCTTAGAGAGAGGTGACATAGGGTTGGAAGATGAAGATTGGTTGTGGATAGAGTTAAGGAACTGCTAGAGTAAAAAGACCCTAATGAGAATCATTTACAGGACTCTGAACAGTAGCCAGGACGTGGACAACAATGTGAGATAGAAAATGCATGTCGAAAGGGCAATGTTATGATAGTTATGTGGGGTTTCAATATGTAGGTAGATTGGGAAAATCAGGTTGGTGCTGGATTTTGGGTCCTAAGAGATATAATTTGTAGAATGCTCAGGAAATGGCTTTTTAGAGCACTAGGGGGTCAGCTGTTCTGGATTTGGTGTTGTGTAATGTAGCGGATTTGATGAGGGAGCTTAAGGTAGGATAATCACTTCCTTAGGAGGAAGGGATTATGATAGAATTCACCTTGCTATTTGAGACGAAGAAGCTAAGTCAAGTGTATCAATATTACAGTGGAGCAAAGGGAATTACAGAGACCTGAAAGAGGAACTGGCCAAAGTTGATTGGAAGGGGACAACAGCAGGAAATGACGGCAGAGAAGCAATGGCTGGAGTTTCTGGGAGCAATTCAGAAGGCGCAGGATAGATACATCCCAAAGAAGAAGATATATCAGGATGATATAACCGTGCCTGACAAGGCTTATCAAACCCAGCATAAAAGAAAAAGAGAGGACATTCAATATGGCAAGAATTAATGGGAAGTTAGAGAATTGGGAAGCTTCTAAAAACAAACAAGGCAGGCTATAAGGAGGGAAAAGATAAAATATGAAGGTAAGCTAGCCAATAATATAAAAGGGGATATCATTTTTTTTTCAAATATATAAAGAGTGAAAGAGAGGTGAGAGTGGATATTGGACTGTTGGAAAATGACACTGGGGAAGTAGGAATGGGGATGAGGAATTGACAGACAAACTGAACAAATATTTTGCACCAGTCTTCACTGTGGAAAACACGAGCAGTATATGGGAAGTTCAAGAGTGTCAAGGGACAAACGTGAATGCAGTTATTATTACTAGGGAGAAGGTGCTTGGGAAGCTGAATAGTCTGGAAGCGGATAAGTCACCTGGACCAGATGGTGTACACCCCAGGGTTCTGAAAGAGGTGGCTGAAGAGATTGTGCAGGCATTAGTCAAGATCTTTCAAGAATCACTAGATTCTGGCACGTTTCTGGAGGAATGGAAAATTGCAAATATCACTCCACTCTTCAAGAAGGGAGGGAGGGAGAAGGAAGGAACTTGTTAGCCTGACCTCAGTGGTTGGAAAGATGTTGGAAGTCGATTGTTAAGAATGAGGTTTTGGGATACTTGGAGGCAGATGATAAATAAGGCCAAAATTAGCATGTTTTCTTTAAGGAAAATCTTGCCTGACAAATCAGTTGGAATTCTTTGAAGAAATAACAAGCATGATAGACAAAGGAGAATCAGTGGATGCTTTATACTTGGATGTTCAGAAGGCCTTTGACAAGGAGCTGCACATAAGGCTGCCTAGCAAGATCCAATGGCATTATAGGAAAGATACTAGCATTTATAGAGCCTTGGCTGAAGGGCAGGAGGCAATTAGTGGAATAAAGGGAGACTTTTCTGATTGGTTGCTTGTGACTAGTAGTGTTTTGCAGGGGGTGGTGTTGAGACTGCTTCTTTTTATGTTGTACGTCAATGATTTGGATGTCGGAATTGATGGCCAGATTTGTGGACGATATGAAGATAGGTGGAGGGGCAGGTAGTATCGAGGAAGGAGGCTGCAGAAGGACTTAGACAGATTGGGAGAGTGGGCAAAGGAGTGGCAGATGGAGTACAGTCTAGGGAAGTGTGCACTTTGCACTTTGGTAGAAGAAAGCGTAGACTATTTTCTAAACAGGGAGAAAATTCCAAAATCTGAGGTGCAAAGGTCCTTGGGAGTGCTCATACAGGATTCCCTAAATGTTAACTTGCAGTTTGCATCAGTGGTAAGGAAAACAAAGGCAGTGTTAGCATTCATTTTGAGAGGACTGGAACATAGAAGCAAGGATGCAATGCTAAGGCTTTATAAAGTACTGGTGAGGCCTCACTTGGTGTATTGTGAGCAATTTTGGGTCCCTTATCTAAGAAAGAATGTGTTGATATTGGAGAGGGTTCAAAGGAGGTTCATGAAAATTATTGTGGGAATGAAAGGCTTATCATATGAGGAGCGTTTGCTGGCTCTGAGCCCGTACTGGCTGGAATTTAGAAGAATGAAGGGGGTTCTCATTGAAATCCATCTAATATTGAAAGGCCTAGATAGAGTGGATGTGGAGAGGATGTTTCCTATGGTGGGGGAGCCTAGGACCAAAGGGCACAACCTCAGAACAGAGGGGCATCCTTTTAGAAGGGAGATAAGGAAGAATTTCTGTAACCAGAGGGTGGTGAATCTGTGGAATTCTTTGCTACAGGTCATTGGATGTATTTAAGGTGGAGGTAAATAGATTCTTGATAAGTCAGGGCATGAAAGGTTACCGGGAGAAGCCAGGAGAATGGGGCTGAGAGGAAAATGAATCAGCCATGATCAAATGGAGGGGCCAACAATGGTCCAAATGACCTAACTCTGCTCCAAAGTCTTATGTCTTAATTGGTCATTATAAATTGACCCATGCCTAGACTTGAGTTAAATCAGTGGGTTGCTAGCGGCATGGCTCGAAGGGATGGAGGGGCCTATTTTGTGTTGTATCTCTGACTAAATTAAAAATAAACCCTCTCTCTCTCTCTCTCTCCCCCCCCCGCCCCGCCCCTCAAGCAATAGGAGCAAACAACAGCATTCTAAACCAGATTGAGTCCTTAGTCCTTAGAGCAGCCAGAGTAGGCCCAAGCCTCGATCTCACTTCATCATATTAGCGGGGCAAAAACGCTGTGAAACCTGCAGAGTTGACAGCTGCCGCAGCGGTTCACTGACTTGACACTGCAGAGAGAGAAATAAACACTGCGGGAGAGCCAGTGAAATCAGCCCGACCCTCGCCTCCAGTTCTGACATGCCGGCTTTCCAATCTATCTGGATTGGCATTTAAATTATCCAAGCACCAAGTAGCACCTTGCTCTGGGACCCGGATCCAGGCACAGTGACATGGTTGGGCCACACAGCCCGAAGCTGTACCCAGTCTCACCAAATTGGCTCGGAGCATGAATCAATCTAGCCTCGCACCTGGGTTAGGTAGACGGGCAGTGAAAATCTTCCACGTTAGCCCGTTTCCAAATCGCTCACTCCAACTCCAGCAGCAACAGCGATATCAGCTCTGTCTGCGATGGAGGAGCTTTGACACAAGAACGGCTTGATAAGAAATTGGTGGAACTTTCAGGAGAGAAGATTGGACTAATAGAGTGGTCCAACAATCTTCAGTCAAATTCCTTCTCTGCTTCCACCTATCTTCTATCTGCCTCTGTTTCACAACTCCAACCCTCCCAGCTCCACCACCTGGTGCATTTTACCCATCGTCCCTTACCCCGGTTCAGTCCACCCATCATCTATCGGCTCCTGTTTCACTTGTCACCATCCCTAATGACTAAAGATACGTAGGTGATAAACACAAGAGATTCAGCAGATGCTAGAAATCCAGACTCACACGAAATGCTGGAGGAACTCAGCAGGTCGGGCAGCATCGATGGACAAGAATAAAGAGTCAACATTTTGCACTGAGACTCAACGTTATTTGTCACGTATATTGAAAGATCGAAAATAACAGTGAAATGCATCATTTTGCCTCAACGTCCAACAGAGTCTGAGGATGTACTGGGGGAAAGTGTCACTATGATTCCGGTGCCAACATAGCGTGCCCACAACCTAGTAAACCCTAATCTGTATGTCTCTGGAGTGTGGGAAGAAACTGGATCACCCGGAGAAAACCCTCAAGTTCACGGGGATAACTTAAAAACTCCTTACAGACACCTCAATGCCTGGAGCTGGAATTGTGTTACTCAAACCATTATGATTCCACGCGGTCCTGATCTCCTGTTTTTGCCGACTATTTCCTCTTTATACTGTCTTCCCTCTCTACTCTGACGCTGAGCCTGAACCCAAATGTCAGCAATTCCTTTCGCCCTCCCGGATGCTGCACAACCAACTGAGTTCATCCACCAGTTTGTTTGTTTTTTCACTCCAGATTCGTGAATCTGCAGAATAGAGGGATAGGGTAGGGTGTCATGGTAGTGTAGGAGTTAGTACAACGCTTTACAATACCAGTAACTCGGGTCCAATTCCCGCTGCTGCCTGTAGGGAGTTTGTACATTCTCCCCGCGACCGTGTGGGTTTCCTCCCACAGTCCAAAGATCTACTGGTTGGCAGGTTAATTGGTCATTGTGAATTGTCTTGTGATTAGGCTAGGGATAAATCGGGGGGTCACTGGGCGGTATAGCTCAAAGGGCCGGAAGGGCCTATTCTGTGCTGTATCCCAGTAAGTAAATAAAGTATTCCGAAGATTCAGTATTTTGGAAATCTCACTAGCTTCCTGGTCAACAGTTCTCCCTAAATAACACTTTAACAATAAATGATCTAAACATTTATCTAATTATACTTTGTGGGATTTTCCTGTGCAAAATGGAAAACAGCTTCCATGTTTACTGCGTTACATTAGTGACGACACTTCAAATGTAATTGGCTTTAAAGCATTTTGGGAAGGGCTATCTTGACAAACACTTGGGAAATATATTTCTATTATATCTTAATGCAGCAATTAATTCCCTAATCATTACTTACCGAATTCAGGAACCTGTTTAATATTTCAGGGAGGCTCGTGGTCTGGTTGCTTTTGAAAGTTTCTTCCTGTGTTTAATCGCTTGTTTAATAGCATTGCATAATTCTCCTGTTAAGTTTTGGAATGTTATACATGGAAGAGCTTTTACTTCAGATTCCACACAGATTCAGATTATGATTCATTTATTTATCACATTTACATCGTATGCAGACCAGTTAACTAAGTTGCTGACCGATATATTCAACATCTTTCTGGAGCAGTCCATTGTCCCCTCAATTTTCAAGGAGGCAGCCATCATTCCAGTGTCGAAGAAGGTGACGGTAAGCTGCCTGAATGACTATCGTTCTGTGGCACTAACATCAACCGTTATGAAATGCGTTGAGTGGCTGGTCATGGAGCACATTAAAGCCCTTCTCCTGGCTACACTGGACCCTCTCCAGTTCACTTATTGCTTGAATAGATCCACTGACGACGCGATAGCTTCTCCCTCCCCTCTGCCCTGTCTCACCTGGAAAATGGGGTCTCATATGCCAGGTTGCTGTCTATGGACTTCAGTTCAGTGCCTAACATCATCGTACCTCAGAAACTTACGGCAAACTGTCCTCGCTGGGTCTCAACGCCTCCCTCTGTAACGGGATCCTGGACAGTAAGGCCACGCTCAGTCCATGTACACTGAGCACTGGCACTCCCCGAGGCTGTGTGCTCAGCCCACTGCTGACTCATGACCATCGCAGGATCCAGCTCAAATACTGTGTCATCGAGTTTGCGGAAGACACGACAGCAGTTGGCCTCATCAACGAGGATGATGAGTCGGAGGCCAGAGAGGAAGTACAGTGGTTGGTGGACTGGTGTGAGAATCACAACCCAAGTCTGAACGTGGCCTTACAGACAGCACAGGAACGGAACCTGGGTCGCTGAAGCTACGATAGCGTTACGCTAACCACCAGACTATCTTGTTGCCCCCTTTCTTCTGGATGACAAGTCATTTGTCCAGCGAAGTATGCTTGCAGTTGCTGTTGAAGTGCAGGAAGGAGGGAAGCCAAGCATCTCACTGGGGCCCTCTGAAGCACCACTTGATACAAGGCAGAGCAGGTCCTCCTAGCCCACCGAGTCCGCGCCGCCCAACACTCACCTAATCACAAGACAGTTTGCTCTCCATATCGTACTGCCCTGGACTGCGTTCTGGACTGTATGTCATGCAGACAGCTGGGGGGGGGTGGCGCAATATCCACAGTCAACCCTGACTAACAGAGGCCTTAGGAATCACACTGAACCTCACAATTGACCTACCAAATGGTACGTCTTTGGAACGTGTGAGGAAACCAAAACACTCGGAGGAAGCTGCCCGCTCACGGGAAAGGTATACAAAGTCTGGCAGAGGACGCTGGAATTGAACTCCCAACTCCGATGCCCTGAGCTGTGATAGCGTCGTGCTGATTGCTACGTTACCGTGGCAACCCACGCGTGAAGGTCACCTGATCATTTGAGAGGCAGACATTGGTCGGGCACTGTGGAAGCAGCCTGAAGTGAAACCTTCAGAATCCTGAGGACTGTCACCTCGTTGTCGTGGGGAAGGTGTGAATTGCTGAGATCCCGAGAGCAATGCCTCATGGGGGTTAGCTCCTGGTAGGGTCTCTTGTGGTTGTAAGGCCAAGGGGGAGTTTCCAGACAAAGAGGGATCCAACCTAGACCTCAGTGGTGGAGCTGGCGGAAGATGATGACACAGCACAACGGCAGTGAGGGCGGAGGATGGCAGCGGCAGTGAAGGGTCCCTAAACAGAACCCTGAACCTGATCTGTCAGGGACGGCGCGGTGGCTGATCGTGCATCAGCCTCCCCACATTAAGCAAAGTCACGCACAGGCGTTCACCATTAAGGGAATAACCCCCTGTGGGAACATCATACTCGACTTGAGAGATTGCACCACTGCTACCTTTAGGAAGGGAATTGGATCAATAGTTTAAAGAAAATACTTAATAGAGCCTGGGAGGATTAGAAGTGAATAGAACAACCCACAGCATGGGCGTGGTGGGGCAAACAATCTCTTTTTCTGCCATAATGGATTTAAAATTCTATGATAATATGAGAGAAATGAGAGGAGAAAAGCGATTAGAAGTGCCGAGATGTGATAGGTGGATTGGGCAGTACTGCAAACGAATGTCACACTAACCCCAGGGGTTCAAGTTGGCAGGTACTGAGGAGACCAGTGAATCCCAGCTCCACGGGCAGGAGTCACGAGGGCCTGTGTCTCTCAGGTCACTGAGTTCTGGGGGCGTGTGCAGGTCGGGAACTAGAGGCCTGTGACGCCCTGTGGTTGAAGGTCAGTGATCCTGGAGGTCAGGTCAGCAGGTGCCGAGGAAACTAGTGATCCACAGGTCAGTGAGCCCCGGGTTGCGCGTCCCTATGGGTGGGAGTCATGAGGTCCAGTGACCCCCCCCCCCCATGTCACCGAGGGTCAAAGCCGCGACTGGCGAGTCCTGGGGTTGATACCCAGAGGTGGGAGAAGTCAGGAAGGCAAAGCCAGAGGTGGACATTCAGAGCTTAGTGCTCCCAGAGGTAGAAAGCCCGAAGGTTGAAGACCGAAGTCACCAGTTCCCAAGACAGAGGCCTGAAGGTCAAGTCTACGGATGCGGAATGGTCAGAAGCGTTATGTCTGAGAGTCTGAGAATCCGGGGCCAGGGACCGGAGGCCTGGAGGTGGTCTGTCCTGGGGTTGGAGTGTGTGAGAGTGTGGGTGGGTGGGAAAATGGCTTGTTGTTGTTACTGTTGCTGCTTGTGTTGTTAAACATAGAAAACCTACAGCACAATACAGGCCCTTCGGCACACAAAGTTGTGCCAAATATGTCCTTACCTTAGAAATTACTGGGCTTACCTATAGCCCTCTATTTTACTAAGCTCCATGTACCCATCCAAGAGTCTCTTAAAAGACCCTATCGTATCTGCCTCCACCACCGTTGCTGGCAGCCCATTCCATGTACTCACCACTCTCTGAATAAAAAACTTACCCCTGACATCCCCTCTGTACCTACTCCCCAACAACTTAAACCTGTGTCCTTTTGCGGCAACCATTTTAGCCCTGGGAAAAATCCTCTGACTATCCACACGATCAATGCCTCTCATCATCCTATACATCTCTATCAGGTCACCTCTCATCCCCCATCGCTCCAAGGAGAAAAGGCCGAGTTCACTCAACCTATTCTCATAAGGCATGCTCCCCAATCCAGGCAACATCCTTGTAAATCTCCTCTGCACCCTTTCTATGGTTTCCACTTCCTTCCTGTAGTGAGGCGACCAGAACTGAGCATGGTACTCCAAGTGGGGTCTGACCAGGGTCCTATAAAGGTGCAACATTACCTCTCAGCTCCTAAATTCAATTCCATGATTGATGAAGGCCAATACACCATACGCCTTCTTAACCACAGAGTCAACCTGTGCGTTGTTCTGTTGAACATTGTGGGCATGGTTTGTTGACACCTGGAATGTGTGGAGAAACTTGCGGGCTGCCCCCAGCACATCCTTAGGCGTGTTGGTTGATAACGCAAATGATGCATTTCACTGCATGTTTCAATGTGCATGTAAATCTGGATCCCATCTCCTGAAGAATAGCTGCAACGTTCATTCATGATACACTTGTTCATAAGGGGTGACTTTGGTCCTCGCAAAAGCCAAAAGGGAAACTTCAGAATGTTTGAATCTGGACCTGAATCTGCCTGCACTGATTATTTGGTGAAATGGCCGTTTTCATGTGTAATTTCACTGTCATTAATTTGGGTTTCCTCCCACAGGTTAATTGTCCTGTGATTAGGTTAGGGTTAAATTGGGGGATTATTAGCAGCATGGCTCAAAGGGCCGGAAGGGCCTATTCTGTGCTGTATCCCTAAATAAAATAAAATAAAATAAATAAAATGAAATGGCTTGAGCAAGAGTCCTTTCCGGTTGGTCACCGAGCTAATCTGTGTTCTTTTCAAATGGCACACAATTTCTGTTTTTATTTCCGATTTCAACAATTTGTTGTTCAATCTTTTCAATCTCAAAAGTCACAATGAATTCCTAATCAGCTTAAATGGAACAATATAAACGTGGCCATGATAAGGAAATAAGAAATTAGTCATAAATCTGAAGTTTCCCTTTTGGCACTTGCAAGGACTAGAGTTAAACTTATAAACATCACCCCTTATGAGGTCCCATTTTGAAAAAGTGTATAACGGACAAACCTTTCTGCTATTCAGCAGCAGATAGGATTTTCCATTCAGATTCATTCAGATAAATGAGATTCAGATTTAAGTTCAGCTCCACAGCCCGGTCCATCACAGGCAAAGCCCTCCCCACCACTGAGCACATTTACCAGGAGCACTGCCACAAGAAAGCAGCATCCATCATCAAAGACCCCCACCATCCAGGCCAGGCTCTTCTCATGGCAGCCATCAGGAAGAAGCTACAGGACCCTCAGGTCCCACACCACCAAGTTCAGGAACAGTTACTACCCCTCAACCATCAGGCTCCTGAACCAAAGGGGATAATTTCACCCACCTCACTGATTCCACAACCTATGGAATCACTTTTAGGAACCCTACAACTCATGACCTCAATATTATTTATTCCCTTATTTATTTACTATTATTTATTTTGTTTTGTTTTATATTGGAGTTTGTCTTTTGCACATTGATTATTTGTCAGTGCTTGTGCGTAGTTTTTCATTGGTGTTTCTTTGTATCGACCGTGAATGCCCGCAAGGAAACTCATCTCAGGGTTGTATATGGTGACATACGCGTACTTTGAAAATAAATTTACTTTGAACTTTGATTTATTACATGTATTTGAAACGTACAGTGAAATCTAATGAACAACACAAGGTAAAGATGCACTGGGGACGGTCCATAGGTGTTGCCATACATTCCACACTAATGGGACATGCCTACAATGTTCAGCAGAACAACAATAACAATACAACAACAGCAACTGAATCTCAGAAGGATACAGCACAACACATGACATCGAGGCCTTTGTGTCCATCCTTTATGCTGGTGTTCATTGCTGGAACTATTCAATAAACCCGCTCCCTGCAATTGGATCATCCTGAACTCATAATGGTACTTCGTGATGAGTAAAAACATGAAGGATCCCACCCACCCTACTATGGACTGTTTGTCCCACTCCCATCATGGAGGAGGCTACGTAACATCCACACCAGGACCACCAGACTCAAAATCAGTTACTTCCCCAAGCAGTAAGCCTGATCAACACCTCCACCCACCAACTCCACCAACCCTGTCCACTTTATTACTGCCTGTCACTGATGTATGTTCAGCCTAGTGTTACTATATGGACATACAATCAATCGATCTACGTATACAAGCTATCTTATGTACAGTACTGTGCAAAAGTCTTTGGCACATATTTATAGCTAGGGTGCCTAGGACATTTGCACGGTACTGTATTTAACAATGTGGAGTGGGGAGCGAATTTGTAAATCTGGGGGGAGCTGAGCATGTTGTGAATGGAGAGGGTGGTGTTCCATGGGAGGGGTGTGGGACAAGAGGCAGAGAGGGAGTGCTGGGGTGGAGTGGGAGGGACGGGTGTAGAAACCAGGCAAGGTCATTTGATTCCAAACAATTGGTTTATTGATCATTACAAAATGTCTCTCTGCCTCCCCTGTCCCTTCACCTTTTCCCAACCATGATCCCCCTCTCCCTGCCCTCTTCCCACTCTCAGTCCACAATAGAGACCCATATCAGAATCAGGTTTATCATCACTCACATATATGTCATGAAATTTGGTTTTTTTGCAGCTGTACAGAGCAATGCTTAAAATTACTACAATACTGTGTAAAAGTCTTAGGCTCTCTAGCTATATATGTACATGTGCCTAAGACTTTTACACAGTATTGTATTTATACTTATTATGCATTTTCTAAAATTATCATTATATTGTTCTTTATCTTATTGTGTATTTTTTTGTGCTGCATCGGATCTGGATTAACATTATTCCGTTCTCCTGTACACTTGGGTACAGGAAATGACATTAAACAATCTTGAATTTTGAAAAGCACGTTAGCCTTGCATTATAATGGAGCAGCCTTGCCGTGCCTCTGTGCATTCACCGTTAGTAAATGATTGTCTTTTCATTGCTTTCTATTTGAATTTATTCAAGGAAGCTTCAGCCAATTAAAAGTGGGCTGCAGCCTGTTAGCCTGGGCTGTGTGGCAGAAATGTTCATGCCGTACGTCACATTAATCTGGGCTGTGTGGCGAGAACAGTCATGCTTTACCTCTCATTAATTAAATTCCTTCAGCCTTGGTTTAACTTGCCCCATTTTTCTCAGAACTGCGTAACACAAATCTGCGGCCAACTGAAGCCCAGGGTACAGCACTCCTACCCCTGAGATTGTTGACTCTCATCTCAGTGACTTGAGTGTGGAAGCTGAGAGGGTCTGTAGTGGTGCTCCTGGTTGCAATATTAAACTTAGCTCCCTGCTGCCCTTATAAAGATTCAGATTCAAACTGAGATTGAGATTAAGATTCTTTTATTTATCACATATACATTGAGATATAGGTGCAAAATACACCCATGTTCAATATTCAAGTTTATTTGTCATGTGTACTTCAAAACATACAGTGAAATGCGTCACTTGCTTTAACAGGCAACACACCTGAGAGTGTGCTGGGGGCAGTCTGCAAGTGCCACCACACGTTCTGACACCATCGCAGCAGATGCGCCATGCTCCGCAGAACAAGAAAACCGACAACAACAACAGCAAATAAAAACAAATGCTCGTTTCTGGTGGCCTCATTATGGGAAGAATGTGGAAGCTTTAGAGAGGGCGCAGAGTTTTGAAAGAATGCTGTCTGGTTTGGAGAGCATGACTTATGAAAATAGCTTGAGGGAGCCAGGCATTTTCTCGTTGGGGAGAAGGAGGACGTGAGGTGACTGGATAGAGGTGCGCGAGATGATATGAGGTACAGATCGAGAAAGCTAGTGACTTTGTCTCAGGGTGAAAATGGCAAATATGAGGGGTCGTAACTTTAAGGTGATTGGAGGAAAGTGTAGGAGGAATAGGAATCAAGTTTTTTTTTACACAGGGAGTGGTGAGTGCGTGGAATGCACCGACAAAGGTGGTGATAGAGGCAAATGCATTGCGGGCTTTTAAAAGACTTAAAAAGGTCCATGCATAAAAGAAAAATGGAGGGTTATGAGGGAGGGAAGGGCAGAATGGCTTTGGAGTGTGATGGATATTTACTTTCCAGGACTCAAGAGGCTTATTGCTAAACTCAGCTTTCTGGCACAGCAGCATGACCTTTCCAAAGTTGTTGATTATAAAGTTAAACTGTTAACAAATACTCTTTGCTCAGCTTTTTGTTGTAAACGTGAACCAGTCTCCAGTTCTTATTGTAAATTTTAAGCAATAATCAGTTTGAAGTTGAATACAGAGCATGGGAAACAGTGCTACAGAATACTGATTGCTAGCCCACAGCAGATGGCTGCATGCTAAGAGGTCTGGTTTGCAAGCTGAAGTGACCAGGAAACCTCTTGTCTGCATTAGCCATACACTGGACAATGGGATTATGCCACTTTGCACACCAAACATGGTTACAAGTGTAGGATGTTTGTGTACTCAGAGGGTCAACCCTCACAGGATTAATTGTGAATGTTTGGAGTCTCTGTCTCCAGAAGCCTTTAAGACCATCTGTGTGAGTTACTTTGTCCCAGCAAAGGTACTTGAAAAACATCCTCTGCAGATGATGTCATCTAGTAGAGACATCTCGTATGTAAATATTAAGAAACATCGAAGATTGTTAGGAATGGCAGAAATATGGGGTTACAGAAAGAAGAACTAGAATTCATTCCTCAACCTTCAGTTTCTGCGATGGATGACTTGTTTATCTCTAACTCATTGATAATGTTCCTTTAATCGGTAAGAATTGCACCTGTGTTTGGAAGTCCTTTGTAGTCTGTAAATCTATTGTGATATGGAAATCTTTTACAAATTGGAAATCCTCTGTGAGTGCTAAATGTTTGTTAAGAACAATTTGTCCAAGTTTTGAACTTATATCATTAAAATAAAATAAACTGCGTTTAAACTACTTTGTCAGCTGGGAGCATCTCCTCCTTGGTAGGGAGGGAGTCCCACTACTGAAACAGTGGGCGTTGGAAGTTAAAACTCACTGTAGACGCTAGCAAGTAAGTAACTGAGTCCCTGAATAGCTGTTGGATACAGTAAAACTTACACTGAGGGTACTGGTAGACACCTGCATTGGCGAGGGTTTAAAATCTTCTTTTAAGTTAAAGGCTTTTTAGTTAGGGAACCACAAACCATCATAGGAGTAAGTTAAAGGGTTAGCAAGTTATCATGGGCTGAAGGTCCTATACAGAGCTGTACAGTTCAATATTCTATGTCGAAACAACAACAAACAGCAAAACAAGGCCGTCTCCTCTCTCCCACCCATCCACTCATTCAGATGCACGGACAGGACTCCAACCCCTGGACTGGCTGTCTCTGAGCCCGGACTCACAATAATTTGGCCGAGAGCTGTTATCCACTTGCCAACACTTAGTCCCCCTACTCAACATCACCAAAGAAAACTAGATGATTCAGTTGCATCTCCAATGTTTCTGCACTGAGAGTCAATATAAATTTTTGTGCTTAAACTGTGGAATGGAAGTTGGACACTCTGATTCAGAGGGAGTGTTCTTGAACACTGAGGCACACGAGGTAGTGCACGTAAGCACTTGTGACCTGCGAGTGAATAGTCCTGTCTTGGAACACGGTATCTGTTAAAGAGATTGGGAGTGGGTGTGTCAATTGTTTGCACAAGATAGCTGAGATCTTTACTTGGCATGATTTGGGCTGCCCACACCTTCTGAGGCGTGTGCTAAAGAGAGAAACTGAAGCCAATCAGCAATTCACTGACTTGAATAAGAACTATACAGAAATAAAGGAAAAACAATAAACGCCAGGCCAACGGGGCTGTTAACTAGAACTTTCTAACTAAACCCTGTCTAAACAATAGTCTTCTTCCTGGAACCAGGACAACGGTAAGCAGGGAGCATTGATGTTCCTCTATTTTTGGTCAAGTCTCCACAAGACTGGAACGAGAAGAAGGGAGTTAAATACCACCACAATGAAACACTCTAATTGGCTAGAACATGCACACTCACGAGCATGATTGCTGAACCTATACCGCTGCCCGCCTGCAAAGGCTTGCGGACCCCACAGCAGAGTCTGTGGGGTCTTCAACTTTAACTACACCCCCAGCTCATTATAGCTGCATTGTTCTTCCAAGCTGTTTCAAGGGTGTACCATCAAATCAAATTTATTACAGAGTGACATCCACGCAAAATGCTGGAGGAACTCAGCAAGTCAAGCAGCATCTATGGAGGGGAATAAACAATCAATGCTTCAAGCCAAGGCCCTTCACCAGGATTGGAAAGAAAGGGGAAAGAAGCCAGAATAAAGATTCAAAGATTCAGAGTACATTTATTACCAAAGAATGAATAAATTGTGCAACCTTGAGATTTGTTTGCTTACAGGCAGCCACTAAACAAGAAACCCGAAAGAACCCAATTAGAGAAGAATAAGCAAGAAACCAACAATCAATGCGTAAGAAAAATAAAAGTAAAACACAAATCATGCAAACAATAAGAAGAATAGATCAGAATAAGAAGGTAGGAAGAGGAGAAAGAATATAACCTGGTGGGTGATAGGTGAAGCCAGGTGAGGGGGAAAGTTGGTCTGGTGGGGGGTGATGAAGTGAGGAGCTGGGAGGTGGAAGAAGAAGTAGGAATCTGAAAGGAGAGGAGCGTGGAACATGGAAGGAGGAGGAGCATCAGAGGGAGGAGAGGGGAAGAAGGGTTAAGGGGGGGGGGATCCAGAATGAGGAATGGTAAAAGAAGTGGGGGGGGGGGTGGGGTGGGGTGGAGAAATCAATGTTCATGCTGTCAGGTTGGAGGCTTCCCCAGATGGAATATGAGGCATTGCTCCTCCATCTTGAGAGTGGCCTCTTCCTGGCAGTGCGGACTGACATATTGGAATGGGAATGGATAATATCCAAGCTTAATATCGATAGTAAACCAACTTACCACAAGCTTTGTCAAGGAGATGGCTGTAAAAGGAAGGTGGGAAAGGAGGTGAGGTGGAATGGTTCAGGAAAGACTTTCCAGAGCTGGCAAACACATCAATGGTAGCGTGAATCAATTCACAGATGAAGATGGTAACTAAAGACTATGGGAAAGTGATCTAGAAGTTCATCCATGATTAAATTAAATAGGATAATAAGTCTGAGAGGCTGTTGATTCAACTCCTGTCTCTGGTTCTAACGCTCTTGGGTTAGAGGCCAGAACTGGAGGGGTGGAAAAGGAAGAAGAAAAGGAAATGTATGAGTGACAGTAAATGTCTTGGTAGCACAAAGCAGGGAGTAGAGGTTCCAGTGCCAAAACTGAATGCGAATGTTTGGCTTTTATTGGCAGGGACATTGAAGTGCTATTGCAAATCTGGTTCTTGCGTTCAATAATAAACACTCTCTGTGCTTGAGCGTTCCAGCTTCAATCTTGGACCATAACAAATGCTCAATAATTGCTTATATTAAGTGTATATTTTTGCAGAGTTCCTGCATAATTGGAAACAGTCACATCCCACTGCTCAGAGCAGAAAGCTACTCTGTCCCTAAGTTTAGTGCTACTTGCTTGTGCCTACTTAGAAGAGGACACAATTATCAGTTTGCAGAGGATTTTGGACTGACTGAGGAGCCTTGTTGAAAGACTAACCGCACCTTAGACAAAATATTCAGTATTATTCTGCTAAGTCTAGGCAGTGAATGACATTTGCTGCTGGACTGTGGAGACATAACAAGGGTGATCAAGCCATCCTGACACAGAAAGCATATGCTTCCCCCTCTCCCAGAAATGAGAAGGAATTTCTTTAGCTAGAGGGTGGTGAATCTGTGGAATTCACTGCCACAAGTCATTAGGGATTTAAAGTAGAAGCTGATAGATTCTTGATTAGTAAGGACATCAAAGGTTACGGAGAGAAGCTAGGAGAATGGGGTCGAGAGGGATAGTAAATCAGCCATGATGGAATGGCAGATGGTTTGATGGGCCGAATGGCCAAATTCTGCTCCTATGTCTCCTAGGGAGATATTGGAAATCTGTAATAAAATGTTAGATATGCTCAGTGATCCAGGCAGCATCTGTTGAAAGGGAAACAGTTAATGTTTTGGGTAAAAGACCCTACATTTTCAATCTGCAACATTACGTCTGATTCTCTTTCCACAGATGCTGCCCGACCTGCTGAGCACTTACAGCCATTTTTGATCTTGTTTCACAACAAGGTATGATTCAGGAATGGATGATCTTTTGAGAAACAAAGATTCTGCTTATCTCAATTTTAAATGGCCATTGCTTTATTCTGAGACAATGCCCCTCAATCTTACCAGGGAAAACATAATCTCAGCACCTTCCCTATGCAAGGACTCCTGGAATCATAAATATTTCAATAAGGACATCTCTCTTTCTTCAGCAATCCAGAAGTTAGGCCAAGTGTCTTTAGTCTTCCTTCAATGAGCAACACACCCATTGTACCAATGAACACAGTCCGAAATGCCTCAAACTTCAGTATCGCTCTTCTTAAGGAACATATGGACTCATTTTCAAAGCCTCTGCAACTCAAGCTCTCAGTATTATTTATTTATTTGTTTGTTTATATGTTTATTTATTTACTTACTAATTAGCATTTTTAATTGCCCAGATTGCCTTCTTTTTCACATTGGCTGTCTGTCAGTCTTTGTGTGTGGTTCTTCTATGGCATTTTTCTCTGGTCTACTGTGAATACCCACAAGAAAATGAATCTCGGAGTAGTGTATGGTGACATAAATGTACTTTGATAACAAATTTACTTTGATCTTTGAAGTTGACTGGAAAGGAAGAGTAAGAAGGTGGGTGGAGGGGAGGAAGAAATACAAGGTGGCAGGTGATAGGTGAAACTGGGAGAGGGGGAGGGGTGAAGTAAAGAGCTGGAAAGCTGATTGGTGAAAGGGATAAAGGGCTGGAGAAGGGGGAATCTGATAGGAAAGGCCAGAAGGCCATGGAAGAAAGAAGGGGGAGGAACACCAGAGGGAGGTGATGGGCAGGTAAGGAGATAAGGTGAGAGAGGGAAACGGGAATGGGAAACTTTCGGGAGCATTACTGAAAGTTTGAGAAATTGATGTTCATGACGTCAGGTTGGAGGTTACCCAGACGGAATACAAGGTGTTGCCACTCCAACCTGAAAATGGCCTCATCGCGACAGCAGAGGAGGCCATGGATTGACGTGTCAGAACAGGAATGGGAAGTAGAACTGAAATGGGCGGCCACAGGGAGGTCCCACTTTTTCTTGGGGATGGAGCTTAGGTGCTCAGTGAAGTGGTCTTCCAATCTATGTTGGCTCTCACCGATATACAAGAGGCCACAGTGGGAGCATCGGACACAGTATATAACCCCAACAGGCTCGCAGGTGAAGTGTTGCCTCACCTGGAAGAACTGTTTGGGGCCCTGAAAGGTAGTGAGGGAGGAGATGTAGGGGCAGGTGTAGCACTTGTTCTGCTTGCAAGGATAAATGCCAGGAGGGAGATCAGTGGGGAGAGATGAGTGGACAAGGGAGTCACGTAGGGAGCAATCCCTGTGGAAAATGGACCCGTGCATCTTTGGAATGTGGGAAGAAACTGGAACACCTCAAGGAAAACCATGCGGTCACAGGAAGAGTGTACAAACTCCTTACAGACAGCGGTAGGAATTGAACCCGGGCCACTGGCACTGTAACAGCATAATGCTAACCAGTACACCACCGTACCACGCAATCCCCCCATGCAAAGCAAGCACCCATAGACCTCTTGCTCTTCTCTTCACAAATGCTGGCTGACCTCCTAAGCAATTCCAAGCATTTTTATTTTATTTTAATTTCTCAGCTTCTTTCCACTTTGCTTAGCTATACGCACCTTAACCTAAGGGCCTTACGGTCAAATGGATCGAGTCTAACCACTGGCTACTCAGGTAGGCAGACTTAGTAATGATTGAGATGTCATTATTCTCCAAATAACGGAGCAATCTTTTAACTCTATCCTTAAGTTGTAGGTGATGAAGGACTTTGTGGGAAAGCCTGTGAAACTCACTACTAATGATGTGTTTTCTTTCCCCTAACCAGTTGCGTGCGATGGTAGAGAACAGAACTAAATATCGGAATCAGTAGACAGCCGCTATATCTAATCTACAGCAAAAAGCCTGCAGGCACCAGGGAGCTCATCTCCACCACGACAACGTCTAGGGCTGCTAAAAGGGGGGAAACAAAGGAAACACTAAAGAAAAATCAGCAAATGACTTTCAACGGGAAAAGCATGGAGACAGGAGAGGGATGAGATAACAGACTGTGGTACAGAACACAAACACAGGCCAGTCAAGGCAGAGGCAATATTGTCCCCATTGGAGTCTCACTGACGCTAGCTCTGTGTGAGGATGGCAGTTAAAAAAAGAGTTATTCCAAAACAACATCCTTTAAAATTCACTGAACGTTTTCCAGAATTTTATAAAGAAAAGATAAGCAAGGCCCAGGAGATTTCTACCAGCCAGTGGCTAATGCGTAGTCAATCACTTTGGCTGTCGTTTCCTGAAACACTGACTTTCTTTAAGTGCTAATTAAACCTTATTGGTTGCAATAACCAGTCACCAGAATTGGAATCAGGTTCAATATCACAGGCATATGTCATGAAACTTGTTAACTTAGCGGCAGCAGTACAATGCAATACGTGATAAATAGTGAGAAAACTAGATAAATGAACTGTAGTAAGTATATATAAGTATATTAAATAGTTAAATTTAAAATACGCAGTGCAAAAACAGATATAATAAAAAAGCGAGGCAGTGTTCATGGGTTCAATGTCCATTTGGAAATCAGATGGCAGAGGGGAAGAAGCTCTTTCTGAATCATTGAGTGTGCGCCTTTAGGCTTCTGTACCTCCTCCCTGATGGTAACAATGAGAAGAGGGCATGCCCTGAGTGATGGGGGTCTTTAGCAGTGGAGGCTGCCATAATAATGGACACAACATAATTGGCCTCTGCCCAGTCAAAACTCCTCAGTAAGTTAGACCCCTTCCCAAACCCTGTGCTGGAGCACATTGAATGGTGTGAGAAATCTTTGTTAATTCCTTTCAGTAATGTTTGGCCACATCTGCTACAATCCAGAATCAAAACCAAGTTTATTGTCACTGAAACGCACACAGTGGCCACTTTATTAGGTACATCCTGCACCAAATCAAATGGCCACTGAATGAATGTCTATGATCTTCTGCTGCTGCAGCCCATCCAATTCAAGGTTCGATGTGCTGTGCATTCAGAGACGCTCTTCTGCACAGCACTGTTGTAACATGTGGTTATTTGAGTTGCTGTCGCCTTCCTGTCAGCTTGAACCAGTTTGGCCATTCTCCTCTGACTTCTCTTATTAACAAGCTGTTCTTACTCTCAGAACTGCCACTCACCAGATGTTTTTTGTTTTTTGTACCATACATTGTAAACTCTAGACACTGCTGTGCGTTAAAATCCCAGGATATCAGCAGTTTCTGAGATACTCAAACCACCCCGTCTGACACCAACAATCATTCCACAGTCAAAGTCACTTAGATCACATTTCTTCCCCATTCTGATGTTTGGTCAGAGCAAGAAATGAATCTTTTGACCATGTCTAGATGCTTTTATATGTTGAGCTATTGCCACATGATTGGCTGATTAGATATTTGCATTAACGAGCTGTTGTACAGGTGTACCTAATAAACTGGCCACTGAGTGTGCATAAAATATAAACAAGAGATGCAGAAGGAGAGCAAAACAGTGAGGTAGTGTTCATGGATTGATGGACTATTCAGAAATCTGATGCTGGAGGGGAAGAAGCTGTTCCTAAAGCACTGAGTGTGTGTCTTCAGGCTCCTGTATCTCTACCCTGATGGTAGCAATAAGAAGAGGGCGTGACCTCAATGGTGAGGGTCCTTCATGATGGATGGCGCCTTATTGAGACATCGTCTTTTGAAGGTGTCCTCAATGCTGGGGTGGCTGTTGCCTGTGAGGGAGCTGGCTGAGTTTACAACCCTCTGTAGCTCTTTTTGAGCCTGTGCCATGGAACCTCCATACCAAACAGTGATACAACCCAACTGAATACTCTCCACGGTACATCTGTAGGAACTTCCTATAGTCTTTGGTGATGTACCAAGTTTCCTCAAACTCCTAGTGAAGCCTAGCCTGTAAAGCTACCCCTTATTAAACCTCAGCACCTTTCCTGTTAGAGAGTAATCTTTAATTTTGGTACAGTAGGTATTGATGCCAGGATGATGGGGTGGAGATACCAATAAAGGTGTAAGGTGCTCCTTCCCTCCTCTAGTCTACAGGTAACCCTTGGGCAAGGTGTGGCACCTGTTTTGCCCCCGGTCAGGGTCACATGAAGCCATGGGAGCAGGTGGTGGATGGTTGTATGAACAGTTGGTTGACATCTCAAGTCCTGGTTATGTAACCACTGACACCAGGCAGACAATCTCTGAAGAGTATTGATAAAAGCTGGGGTCTCCCGTCTTGTAAAGACACTGCCCAGAAGAAGGCAATGGCAAACCACTTCTGTAGAAAGTTTGCACAGAATGAACGAACGAGTGCTGATGCCCTCAGTTCATTTAAAGGAACGCCTTTCAACTGAAACAAAGCAGAATCTGTAAATGAACCCTGACCTCTTGTTAATATTTGGTGAAAGATCTTTGCTTAAACTCTGCCACCTCTTTCCAGAATGAAGTCATTTGAAGTTTATGTTCCACTTAATGATATATTGTGATATTCCTCTTTAAATTTCTGGTCATCTTTTAGGTTCATGTTTCAACAAATCAGGGAGCCGGAATAAGTGGGTTATTTTCAGATTGACATTTGTAACTTCAGCCACCAGTGACCAGGTTGAAGGGGGAGTGAATGTTTTGTAGCCAATGTTGCTGTCAATACAAAGATAAATATGATTCCGATTGATTTATTTATCACATTACATTGACACGTACAATGAAATGTGTGGTTTGCGTTAACAAACATAAGTTACAGGGAGAAAGAAGGAGAAATATGAAAATAAAGCAGCCAAGTCGGAGTAGACTCGATGGGCCGAATGGCCTAATTCTGCTCCTGCATCTCATGGTCTTATGGAATAATTGCGCAGATGTTGACAGAACGTGGCTGATTGTGGATGGTGTCATCTAAGTTTCAGTGCGGAACCCTTGGCCAATTAATCACTTTTTGCTCTGGCCACCAAAATAAACTGAATTTATAAAGCATCTTTAAGTTCGTAAACCACCCAAGTTGCTTCAGCCTATCAACCTATCAGCTAAGCCTGACTGTGAGACACATGTGTAGGTCCTAGGACCAGTGGCCAAAAACTCGGTCAGAGAATTTGCTTTGAGCCCAAGAAATTTAATGCACAAAAGGAGGCTGTTTATCCCATCATGTCTATGCCAGCTGAAGGTTCCTCCACCCTAATCTCAGCTCACATTCGTAGACCATGATGCACTAAGTACTCATCCAAGCCTTTTTAAAAATTAAACTGATGCATTTCAGCTTTGACCAGCTTTGCGGACAATAAACTTCTGACCCCAATAACTTCTGGGTGAAAGGATGCCTCTAAACTTCCTACTTCTTACTTAAATCTATGGCCTCTGATTATTAGATAGATAGATAGATAGATACTTTATTCATCCCCATGGGGAAATTCAACTTTTTTCCAATGTCCCATACACTTATTGTAGCAAAACTAATTACATACAATACTTAACTCAGTAAAAATATGATATGCATCTAAAATCACCCTCTCAAAAAGCATTAATAATAGCTTTTAAAAAGTTCTTAAGTAGTTTACTTAAATACATTGAGTCCTAACCCCGGCACTTTAACCTATCTTACTCCTGGCGGTTGAATTGTAAAGCCGAATGGCATTGGGGAGTATTGACCTCTTCATCCTGTCTGAGGAGCATTGCATCGACAGTAACCTGTCGCTGAAACTGCTTCTCTGTCTCTGGATGGTGCTATGTAGAGGATGTTCAGGGTTTTCCATAATTGACCGTAGCCTACTCAGCGCCCTTCGCTCTGCTATCGATGTTATACTCTCCAGTACTTTGCCCACGACAGAGCCCTAACATGAGGGGAAAAAGAACATAGTACAGCATAGCGCAATACAGGCCTTTCAGCCCACAATGTTATGCTGACCCTTTTCTATTGAAGGCATTGTTTCACAACCCGCGTTCTCAGTATTATTAACTTTTATTTGCACAACTTGTCTTCTTTTGCACCTTGGTTGTTTGCTAACAGTCCTGTCCAAAAGTCTTAGGCACATGTATATAGTTAGAGTGCCCAAGACATTTGTACGGTAGTGTACTTGTCAATGCGGAGCAGAGAGCAAGTTTGTAAATATGGAGGGAGCAAAGGATGTTGAGAGTGATGAAGGTGAAGTACTGCGGGAGAGGTGTGACACAGATGGCAGAGAAGGTGTTGCAGGGGCAGGGGTGGTGTGGTTGCAGCCCTGATACACCAGGCAAAGTCATTTGATTCCAAACAATTGGTTTATTGATCCTTACAGAATGCCTCTCTGGTGCTTCCCACTCCCTTCCCTCTCTCTTCCCCTTTTCCTGACTGTGATTCCCCTCTCCCTGCCCCCTTCCCACTCTCAGTCCACAATAGAGACCCACATCAGAATCGTGTTTAGCATCACTCATATTCGTCATAGAAACATAGAAAATAGGTGCAGGAGTAGGCCATTCGGCCCTTCAAGCCTGCGCCGCCATTCAGTATGATCATGGCTGATCATCCAACTCAGAACCCTGTACCTGCTTTCTCTCCATACCCCCGATCCCTTTAGCCACAAGGGCCATATCTAACTTCCTCTTAAATATAGCCAATGAACCGGCCTCAACTGTTTCCTGTGGCAGAGAATTCTACAGATTCACCACTCTCTGTGTGAAGAAGTTTTTCCTCATCTCGGTCCTAAAAGGCTTCCCCTTTATCCTTAAACTGTGACCCCTTGTTCTGGACTTCCCCAACATCGGAAACAATCTTCCTGCATCTAGCCTGTCCAATCCCTTTAGAATTTTATACGTTTCAATAAGATCCCCTCTCAATCTTCTAAATTCCAGTGAGTATAAGCCTAGTCGACCCAGTCTTTCTTCATATGAAAGTCCTGCCATCCCAGGAATCAATCTGGGAAATTTGTTATTTTTTGTGGTAGCAGTACAGTGCAGTACATAAAATTACTATAGTACTGTGCAAAAGTTTTAGGCTCTCTAGCTATAACAATGTGCCTAAAGCTTTTATACAGTACTGTCTATATAGTTTTCATAAATCCTATTGCATTTCTTTATTTTCCTGTAAATTCCTGCAAGAAAATAAATCTCAACTTAGTATATGGTGATATACACGTTCTTTGATAATAAACTTACTTTCACTTTGACTTATACTCAGTTAATTTTCCATTCAGTCATCTCCACTCTAAGGTTGGCCAGTCATTTCTGAGTCTGAAATCCTGACAATAGAAGTATCTGTGTCCTCACTCTAGTTTTGCTGGGTGTCTCAGAGGAGGAAGCTTAGAGTGCACACTGCAGGTCTCAGAACCTATTCATCTGAGGATCTGGCTACTCATACTGGAGAAATTGAAATATCTCTTTTATTTAGAGATCGAGCGTGGTAACTGGTCTGGATACTGCTGAGGCTAGTGTGTGTGATGGGGCTGACTAATTTTACAACTCTTTGCACCCCTACTTTGATCCTGCTGGATGACGTATCTAGGATATCTTCAAGGAGTGATGCCTCAAAAAGGCAGTGTTCGTCATTAAGGACTCAGGACATTCCCTTGTCTCATTGCTAGCATCAGGAAAGAGGTACAGGAGTCTGAAGAACACACAGTCAACATTTCAGGAACAGCTTCTTTCCCTCTGCCATCAGATTTCTGAATGGATATTCACCCCATGAACGCTACTTCACTGCTTTAAAAAAGTTATTTTTGCACTACTTATTTAATTTAATTATTTAATGTATCTATACTTACTGTAATTCTCATTTTTTTCTCCTATTATTATGTATTGAATTGTACTGCTGCTGAAAAGACAACAAATTTCACGACATATGCCAGTGATATTAAACCCAACTCTGATTTGGATTGTACTCATTGCAGCAGCTGAGTTGTAAAGGAGAAATCTCCGAGACTCCACACTATCGAAGAAAAACTTTGCAATTCCATAGTGCCCTTCATGACTTTGGAAGCTGCAAGTATTTATAACTAACCAAGTACTTGAGAAGGATAGTCACTGCAGGAACCATTTTGCCTCCTCACAAGTTCCACAGTGCACAGTGATAGTGATTAGAGAGTCTGCTTTTGATAAGCAAGGTTGATTGAAAGATAAACATTGGCCCGGAGTTTGGAGATAATCCTCTGGTTTACTCCAGCATATTCCTGTGGGGCATTTAACATCCACTGAGAGAGAGGGCTAAAGAGGCCAAATAATAACTCTTTTGCCTTAAAGATATTGTTGGCAGGGGTGTGTTTACAAAGCAATTGATTCCAAGAACTAAACTTATTCAGAGACTGCCCAATGAGATAAAGAGATTTGGAGTTAGACCATAAGACCATAAGGAAAGGAACAGTATTAGGCCATTCAGTCCATCGAGTCTGCTCTGCCATTCCATCATGGCTGACTTATTATCCCTCAAAATCCCATCCTTCTCCCCATCACCTTTGACACCCTTACCAATTAAGAGACTTTAAGACCATACGACATAGGAACAGAATTAGGCCATTTGGCCCATCGAACACTGCTTTAAATATACCCAGTGACTCGGCCTTCACAGCTATCTTTGGCAATGAATTCCACAGTTCTCCACCCTCTGGTTAAAGAAATTCCTCCTCCTCTCTGTTCTAAAGGGATATCTTTGATTCTGAGGCTGTGCCCTCTAGTCCGAGTCTTCCCCCTTTAGGATACTTTCTCTCCATATCCACTCTGTTTAGGCCGTTCAATATTCAGCAGGTTTCAAAAAGACCTCGTGAGCATTGTACATAGCAGTTAGTGTAACACAGTGCCAGCAATGGGTAATCGGGGTACAATTCCTGCCGCTGTCTGTAAGGAGCTTGTCCATTCTCCCTATGATGGCATGGGCTTCCTCTGGTGCTCCAGTGATGTCTGGTACGGGTTAGGTTAGTAAGCTGTGAGCATGCTATGCTTGCGTTGGCACCAGGAGCACGACAACACATACAGTCTGCCCCCAGCACAGGCTTGGGCTGTGTTGGTTGTTGACACTATCAACACATTTTATTGTACGTTCTGACAAATCAAATTTTTAATCTTTAGAACTAAACCACTCAGACACTAAGTGCCACTATGTACTGAGATTCCCACTGGCACGCATGTACGAGGGGTGATTGATAAGTTCGTAACCTAAGGAGTCCATTTTAGAAAACCTAGTGCATTTATTTTTCAACATAGTCCCCTCCTACGTTTACACACTTAGTCCAGCGATCGTGGAGCATACGGATCTTGGACCTCCAGAAAGTGTCCACAGATGGGTGATTGATACATTTGTGGTCTAAGGTAGAAGGAGATGAGTTATACAGCTCTCGTTACAGGCACATGCAGGTCAACTCTTTGAGTGATTATGCAGAAAACTTGAAGTTAATAACTCAACTCCTTCTACCTTAGGCCACGAACTTATCAATCACCCCTGATGATTTATTAACTGATGAGTACATTACTATGCAAAACCTTTAGACACCAATATAGCTAGGGTGCCTGAGACTTTTGCACAGTGCTGTATTTGTCCACACGGAGCAGAGAGTGAATTTGTAAATCTGGCAGGAGCAAAGGATGTTGGGAATGGTGAGGGTGGTGTGCCGCGGGAAGGGTGTGGGACAGGTGGCAGAGAAGGAGTGCCGGGGGGGGGGGGTGGTGAGGGTATAGACAGACCCAGCCCTGAGACACCAGGCAGGGTCATTTGATTCCAAACAATTGGTTTATTGATCATTACACAGTATCTCTCTGAAAAGAAAGGAGTAGAAGCCAGAATAAGAATGTGGGGCAGGGAGAGGATTATGAACTGGCAGGTGACCGGTGAGACCAGGTGAGGGGGATGGTAGATAGGTGGGGCAGGGGGTGATGAAGGAAGAAGCAGGGAGGTGATCGGTAAGAAGCTGGGGAGAGTTAAAGCGCTGACAAAGAAGGGATCTGTTTGGAGATGAGAGTGGACCATGGGATAAATGGAAGGGGGGGGGGACCTAGGAGGAGTTCAAAAGGTTCAGAAGTTCAAAGGCTCATCTATTATTAGATTTATCTTCTCCAGATAGCCATGAAACAAAGAAAACCATGGAAGTCTTTCAAAGAAAGACGTCAGCCCCCCTCCCCACCCGTACAAAAGAAGAAGCAAAAACTCACAAACCCGTAACAGATCACTCCACGTGGAAAGCAGCAACAAGGACATCAAACTGCAAACCCCCCCAACCCCCCAACACGCCAATCGGCAACAAGAAAGAGTGTGCAAAGGAGACCAATATGAATCCATAAATCTCAGAATTTCAAAAACATCCTCAACAGCATTGGGAAGATTCGCTCAACCATTCGCTCTCCTCTGCATTTGCTTAGATGCTTCCATCTTCCTTCACGCTTAAATTAGTGAGAAATGGAGTCGATCGTGGTCCTGCGTCCTTTCCCTGAGCTTCTTCTCAGAAACTCCAGAGCACTAGATCATTCAATCGACCTCCAAACTGTAAGTCGTCACAGCTTGATGGGCGTTGATGGGTGGGTGAGGAGAAGGGAAGGGGTGAAAGGGTAACGTATGGGGAATGGTAGAAGAGAGAAGGGAAAGGGGGGAGAATGTTAGAGAAATCAATGTTCATACCATCAGCTTGGAAGCTACCCCGATGGAAAATGAGGTGTTGGTCCTGCATCCTGAGTTTGACCTCATTGTCACCCCTTCTCTTCTCCTCGAGTAGAGAAGACCACATCATGAGTGAATGCAGGAGTCCTGGTTTGAGGTGAATCTCTGCCTCTCCTGCATGGAGGTGAGGGAGGTGGTGTAGGGACAGCATTACGCTTCAAATGGTTGCAGGAGAAAGTACAAGGAAAGAGAGATGGTAGGTGGCAGGTGAGTGATTGAACCAGGGAAATAGAGAGAATGGTTTGCTCCAGGCTGCCTGGCAGTCTATTTCTGAACAACTTTAAAGGAAAAATATTGTCAAAGTCTTCCCTCACACCTCCTGGCCTTTAAGCATTCTCTTGGGTAGGCTGATGTATCCTTGAATCACACTGTTGGATTTTTCTGCTTCATGAAAATCATACATAAATGGTGGGTTTCTGCTCCCAGTATTTAATGACTGCATTCATTTTATTGGTTCACTCAGAGAACTGTGTAAGAAAACCAAAATGTGCTTTTGATTATAGGCAATTGGACTAAGCTCTTGAATAATGAAGCCTCCCTTGTTTAAAGAGATGGTTCTTCACATTCCCTATGGGTTGTTATGTTGAAATTGTATAAGATGTTGGTGAGGCCTAATTTGGAGTACTGTGTGCATTTCTGGTCAGCAGCCTACAGGAAAGACATCAATAAAGTTGAAAGAGTAAAGAGAAAACTTACAAGGATTTTGCCAGGATGTAAGATCTTAAGATATAGGGAAAGGTCGAATAGGTTAGGACTTTATTCCCTGGAGCGTGGGAGAGTAAGGGGAGATTTGATAGAGGTATACAAAATTCAGAGGGGTATGGGTAAGATACAGTACTGTGCAAAAGTCTTCAGGACATATAGTTATAAAGCTAGGGTGCCTAGGATTTTTGTACAATACCATAGTAAGTTTATGTCTTGCACTGTACTGCTGCCACAAGAAAAAAATCAAGTTTCATGGTGGATGTGAGTGATGATAAACCTGGTCGTGATATCGGTCTGTATTGAGAACTGAAAGTGGGAAGGGGGTTGGGAGAGTGGAGCGGGTAGGAAGCACCAGAGAGACATTCTGTAATGATCAATAAACAATTTGTTTGGAATCGAATGACCTTGCCTGGTATCTCAAGGCTGGGTGTGTGGATACCCACATCACCCCCTGCCCTTGGCATTCCTTCTCTGCCACCCATCCCACTTTCCTCAGTGGTGTTCCACCATCACCATTCCCAACATCCTTGGCTCCTGCCAGATTTACAAATCTGCTCTATGCCCTCATTGACAAATACAGTACTATGCAAAAGTCTTGAGCACTTTGGCAATATGTATGTGCCTAAGACTTTTCCACGGTGCTATAAAAACAAGTAGGCTTTTTACCACTGAGGTTGGGTGAGCCTAGAACTAGAGTTCCTAGGTTAAAGGTGAAAGGTGAAATATTTAAGGGGAACCTGAGGGGGATCTTCTTCACTCAGAGGGTGGTGAGAGTGGGGAACGAGCTGCCAGTGGAAGTGGTAGATGCGGTTTTGATTTCAATATACTTAAGAGAAGTTGAGATAAGTACATGGATGGGAGGTGTATGGTGGGCTATGGTCCAGGTGCAGATCAATGAGAATAGATTAGATGGGCTGAAGGGCCTGTTAGTTTGCAGTGGTGTTCAATAACTCTAATGAGTTGAATGCAATGAGTTCAAATTGTATGCTGGAAATCTGAAATGCTTGCAATAACCGACTTGTCAGACAGCATCCGTGGAGAGAAGAAAAGAATCAACATTTCAGGTTGATGACCTTTCTTCAAAACCTGTTCTTCCCTTCACAGACACTGCCTGACCTGCCAAGAATTTCCATCACTCAGAACTGAGTCCTGAAGAAGGGTCTCAGCCTTTCCACTGTTCATTGATTTCCTTGGATGCTGCCTGACCTGCTGAGTTCCTCCAGCACTTTGTGTGTGCTGGTTTGGTTTTCCAGCATCTGTAGAACCTTTTGAGTTTATGATTTTCTTTATACAATTTCTTGGCATTTTGCATTCTATTGAACAACACAGTGCAGGATAGGCCCTTTCGGGCCTTTGAGCCATGCCGCCTAGAAACCCCCAAGAACCCCGATTGAATACCAACCTAATCACAGGGCAACTTACAATGACCAATTAATCTATCCGGTACACCTTTGGACCGTGGGAGGAAACTGGCGCACCCGGAGGAAACCCGCACAAACACAGGGAGAACGTACAAGCTCCTTATAGGCAGCAGCGAATCACATGTACATTGAAACATATAGTGAAACCGGAGCACCCAGGGAAAACCCACGCATTCCGCCGGGATTACGTACAGAGACTCCTTACAGAGCACGCCAGGATTGAACTCTGAACTCCGGCACCCTGAGCTGCAAAAGCCTCACGTTAACCACTAACATGGCGCCCTCCAATACCTGTGCTCCATATCTCCTTCTCCGTGGATTGTCAGCTTGTCGCAGTGGAGAAGCTTGTGTGGTCCTGAGATCCCGTGAGTGATGCCATCCGGAGCTATGCCCCTGGCGGTAAGGTCGAGGGTGAGGTCCCTGACAAAGAACAATCCAACCAAGACCTCAACGGTGGAACGGGCGGACAAAGTTACTTCGAACTCAACGGCTGCGAAGGCAGATGAAGGCTGCAACAAATCCATCAGCTCCAATCGTCGTGGTTTCCACGCCATTGGAATCCGTTGGTTGGTTTGTGAAGTATCGTGTGCTTCTTGGAGCGCAACATCAAGTACATGTTAAACAAATACACGCACAGGCGTCTTCGCTCTGTGGGCCACTTCTTCAGAATGAAGACCATCATCCTGGACCTCGGGGGATAGCCACGGTGACGATCCGTATCTCCTGGAACTTTAGGGGAGCAGGGAAGAAAACTGACCTGAGAATGTGTAGGAGATGAGTCACATCTGCAGCAAATGTGGTCCTTAAATGAACATTCTTATTAAGAGAGACCCTGGTAACGAGTAGCTGGTGTGTACTGTAGGACCCAAGTCCTCAAGGCCCCATAACAACTTAAAAATAGCAATCGACAAAGCTGTACAGACTTCAGAACCACAGAGGAGACGGTACCATGTGTATAATCAGTCTCCTGGTTACAGGATTAGTGTAGAGTACTGTGACACTAACAAGAAGGAGGCATAATTATAGCTCAGTCAATGAGAAGGCCTCATGTTTTTTTTTACTACTGTGTAACTAAGGATTTACACGATCCAGCAGAGGTCACAGCTACTAATCTTTAGGTGTGGGTCAAAAGAAAGTGGCTTATATTTTTGGCCTATTTTGTTTTGCTGAATGGGTATGTTTTACTGCTAAAGGACACAGGGAAAAAAAATCTGGAAATCACTTGCCTTTCCGTTGTTATGTGAAAGCTTAATCAATACCTCAATGCCTGCTTTTTTAATCACCTCAAATTGATTGCGTTAAAATAAAGTTGCTGGCTTCAGGTCCCGGATTTGTGGAGGTTATTGAAATGCTCAAGAACAAAAAGTAATTTATTTTGTTCTTGTTTGCCTGCTGCTTTCTAGTCCGCTGTCTGTAAGGGGTTTGACGCTCACCTCGTGACCATATGGGTTTCCTCCGGGTGCTCCTGTTTCTTCCCACATTCCAAAGACATGTGGTTAGGGTTAGTGAGCTGCGGGCATGCTATGTTGGCACTGGAAGTGCGGAAACACTCGTGGGCTGCCCCCAGCAGAATCCTTGCTGACTTGGTTTGATGCAGGTGACACATTTCACTGTACAGTACATTCCGATGTTTCAATGTACACATGACAAATAAAGCTAATGTAATATCTCTGTTTCTTTCTTAGCATCTTCTGCCACATTCTTTACCCACTCACTCAGCCTTTTTATGTCCCTGTGTCCATTTCCCTGCCACCACAATCTCAGTTTTGGATCATCAGTAAACTTGGATATAAGTATAAATATAGTATATATACAGTATATCTCTATCTATATACTATTATGTCTGGTTGGTTGGCCAGTACCTGCTTATCAGTCTGTCTATATATATAGATATATAGCAGGTACTGGCCAACTAACCAGACATAGTAACAATGGACTAGGAACAGAAGATAGATAGATAGATAGATAGATAGATAGATAGATAGATAGATAGATAGATAGATAGATAGATAGATAGATAGATAGATAGATAGATAGATAGATAGATAGATACATACCAGATGCCCAGGACGGGTACAAATACCTGGAGATCCTGCAGGCACATGAAAGCCAGGATGAGGACATAAGGAAGATTCAAGTACCTCCAAAGAGTGAGACAGGTCCTACAAAGCCAGCTGAATGGGGAGAACAAGTTCAGAGCCATCGACACAATTGTCCTACCAGTCATCAGATACTCAGCAGCAATAGTGTGCTGGCCAGCGAACGAACTGGAAGCCACTAACATCAAGACACAGAAACTGCTAATAATACATGGAGGATTCCATCCAAGGTCCAATGTCAAGCGACTGCACACCCGCCGGAATAAAGGAGGACGGGGACTTGGAAGTGTCAAGGCCGCAGTCCTGGGAGAAATGTGAAACATCCATGAGTATGTCAGGAAGATGGCCCTTAAGGATGACCTGTTAGGAGAATTCCTCAGACAGCAGGCAGGGGACATGGAAATGGAAGTGAGTGAAGCAGAGTCTGAGGACCAGAGGCCACAGCAGGACAAGCCCCTGCACAGGATGTACCATCGCCAGATATCAGAGATGGCTGGCATAAGAGAGTCCTACCAATGGCTGGAAATGGCAGGGCTGAGGGACAGCACAGAGGCACTTCTCATGGCTGCACAAGAACAGGTGCGATAGAAACCGGGTCTGTCACACCAGACAAGACCCAAGATGCAGACTGTGCAGGAAATCTGCTGAAACCATCCAGCACATAGAAGCACGGTGGAAGATGCAGGCAGGGACAGCATACACTGAACGGCACAACCAAGTTGCAGGAATTGTGTACAGGAACACCTGCACCGAGTATGGATTGGACACTCCCAAGTCCAAACAGGAAATACCTGAGAATGTAGTGGAGAATGACAGAGCTAAGATCCTGTGGGACTTCCCGATACAGACTGACAAGCAGATACTGGCCAACCCACCAGACACAGTGGCACTGGACAAGGAACAGAAGAGAGCATCAGTAATAGACGTGGCAATCCCGAAGGACAGTAACACCAGGAAGAAAGAATATGAGAAGCTGGAGAAATACCAGGGCTTGGAGGAACAGGTAGCAAGGATGTGGAAGGTTAAAGCCAGAGTAATCCTGGTGATGACAGGGGCACTTGGAGCCGTAACAGCTGGACTGGGAGAGTGGCTCCAACAAATCCCGGGAGCAACATCTGAGATCTCGGTCCAGAAGAGCGCACTACTAGGAATGGCAAGGGTACTGCGCTGAACCCTCAAGCTCCCTGGCCTTTGGTAGTGGACCCGAGATTGAGAGAAAAATACACATCCATAAGGAAAAACAAATATATGTAAAATATTTAGATTTAATATGTACTGCAAAAAGAGAAAATAAAGTAGTGAGGTAGTGTACATGGGTTCAATGTCCATTCAGAAATCTGATGGCAGAGGGGAAGAAGCTGTTCCTGAAGATTCCTGTACCTCTTTCCTGTGGTAGCAATGGGAACAGGGCATGTCCTGGGTGATGGGGCCTTTTTGAGGCATCATTGCTTGAAGATTTTCTGGATACTATGGAGGCTAGTGTCCTTGATGGAGTTAAGTTTACAACTCTCTGTGGCTTATTTGGATCCTGTGTAGGAACCTCCTCCTACTTACCAGACAATGATGCAGCTAGTCAGAATGCTCTCCACAGTATATCTGTAGAAATTTGCGAGCATCTTTGGTGACATACCAAATCTCCTCAAACTCCTAATGAAATAGAGCCACTGTTGAGCCTTCTTTGTGATTGCATCAGTATGTTGGGTCCAGGTTAGATCCTCAGAGACGTTGACACACAGGAACTTGAAACTGCTCAGGCAACATCTATGGAGGAGATTAAAGAGTTGACATTTCAGACTAAGACTCTTCATCAGGACTGGAAAGGAAGACGGCATAAGCCAGGATAAAAGGGTGGGGGGAGTGCAAGGAGCATGAGATGGCAGGTGATGGGAGAATCCAGTTGAGGGGGGAGGAGGGAAGAAGGTGGGGGCGAGGTTTCCCCCTTTGGCTCCTCCCTAACAATCCACCCGCCCCTCTCTCCTTGCACTTTCCCCTGCAAAGTTTGGAGGTACAATACTGTCCCTAGACCTCCATCCAGAGACCTCAAAAGCCCTTCCAGGAGGGACAGAGATCCACTTCCAACCAGGTCTACAGCATTTGCTGCTCATGATGTGGCCTTGTCTACTTGGAGGGAAGAGAAGGGGTGACGATGAGGTCAGAATCAAGTTAGAGGAGCAACACCTCATATTCCGTCTGGGTAGCCTCCAACCTGATGGCATGGATATTGATTTCTCAAACTTCTGGCGATGACTTGCCCCTCACTCGTTCTCTCTTCTTCCATTCCTATTTTGGTTGCTCTCTCTCTGCTTCCCTTCTCCTCACCTTCCCATTACCTCCCTCTGGTTTTCCTCCTCTTTCCCTTTCTCCCATGGTCCCCTGTCCTCTCCTGTTGGATTCCTTCTTCTTCAGCCCTTTAACTCTTTCACCGGTCTCATGCCAGGTTTCTACTTCCTTCCCCCCTCCCCCCACCCAACCATCTTCTCCCTCACCTGGTCTCACCTGTCAGCTGCAATTTGTATAGTGCTCCTTACCCCTCCCTTCCCACCTTTTTGTTTGGGCATCTGCCCCCCTCCTTTCCAGTCCTGACGAAGGGTCTCTGCCTGAAACGTTGACTCTGTATTCCTCTCCATAGATGTTGCCTGACTTGCAGTGTTCCTACCAAGTGATCGTCCAGAGACATCCCGAATAATCCTGTGCCTTATCCTGACTGTGAGTGTTTTCCCAGTGTCATGTGTACGTTCCAGGTTGAGACCCTTCATGGGTCCTGAAGAAGGGTCTCGGCCCGAAATGTTGACTGTTTTTCCCCTTCCATAGATGAGAATCAGAGCCAAAATCAAGTTTAGTATCACTGGCATATTTATTGTTATGCGGCAGCAGTATATTGCAATACATAATGAAAAAAGCAGCAAATTTCAATGAGAAATATACATTTTTAAAAAGTTAAATTAAAAAAGTAGAGTGAAAAGAGGAAGAAAAGCAGTGAGCTCGTGTTCGTGGTTCAATGTCCATTCAGAAATCAGATGGCGCTGCTCAGGGTACACACATTACTATTGTATACAATAGTGTGACCAGCCAATTTGGTCTCAGTTGTTCCTTGTCACGAGCAGTCTCAGTGCCTTTCTTATTAATATTTTAATGCTGCTCTGTTATTTTTAGAGGGGAAAAGACTGAGGCCAAAACACATTGCTGCCACAGTGTCTGCCTTGCTGCATCTGACAGCATCCAACTACTTGTGTTATCGGGCTTTACTTGGCTCTATCAGCAGACGTAGTTAAACAGGACTGTGCTTATCTGAGGCGAGGGTGTGTGTGGAAACTGTATTAATTGCTCCAATAGGGAAGAGAGCAGCAGCATAATGTTTGGCTTGGGTAAGTGACACCAGTCAGCATCAGGCAGTCCGGTTCCAGACTGGTGATGAATGATCACGGCCCCAGACATGACAGCAGTTGTGAGCGGCTACATACCAAACCAGATCGCAAGCCTCTGGCTCCTGCAGCTCGGAACGTGCCTCTGTGGACGTTGGTTGGATCGTCCCCAGAGGGAGAGCCGTGAGCTTGCATAAAGACAAGAGATTCTGCAAATCTACAGCGAATCATGGGCACCGGCTTCCCCAGCAAACAGGACAGCTTCAAGAAATGATGCCTCAAAGAAGCCGTATCCATCATTAAGGACCCCCATCATCCAGGACATGCCCTCTTCTCATTGATACCCTCAGGGAGGAGGTGCAGGAGCCTGAAGGCACACACTCAATGATTCAGAAATAATTCCATCCAATTTCTGAATGACATGAACACTGCTTCACTGCTTTATTTCTCTTTTTGCACTACTTATTTAATTTACTTTATATATATATATATATTTCTTACTGTAATTTACAGTTTTTATTAGAGTACAAATTTCATGTCGTATGCCAGTGATATTAAACGTGATTCTGATTCTCATCCATGGAAAGAGAAAGACAATCAACATTTCAGGCAGAGACTCTTTTTCAGAAGTCATGAAGGGTCTCAAACCGAAACGTAAATGTGGCGCTGGGGAAACGCTCGCAGTCAGGGTAAAAAGTCTTGGTACAAAGGACCATAGGGTTACTCAGGACGTCTCTAGGGCGTCACTTTGCAGGCCGTATTATTGAGTGTCGCTGGAGGTGTAATGCTGAGGCTTTGTAAGGCGTTGGTCAGGCCGCGCTTGGAGTATTGTGAGCAGTTTTCAGCCCCATATCTCAGAAGGGATGCACTGGCCTTGTGGAGGGTTCAGAGGAGATTCATGAGAATGATTACAGAAATGAAAGGGTTATCTATGAGGAGAGTTTGATGGCTGTGCTTGCTGGAGTTTAGGAGAATGGGGGGTGGGACAGATGTCATTGAAACCTATGAAATATTGAAAGGTCTGGATATAGAGGACCTGGGGGGGAGGTGTTTCCAAAAGTGGGAAAGTCTGGGACCAGAGGGCACAAACTTGGAATAGAAGGACATCCTTTAGAACAGAGACGAGGAGGAATTTCTTTAGCCAGAGGGTGGCGAATCTGTGGAATTCATCACCACAGACAGCTGTGCAGGGCAGGTCATTAGATATACACTGAGTGGCCATTTGATTAGGTACACGTGTACACCGTTACTTGTTAAAGCAAATATCTAATCAGCTAAACACGAGGAATGCACAAAAGCATTCAGATACGGTCAAGAGGTTCAGTAGTTTTTCAGATCAAGCATCAGAGTGAGGAAAAAATGTGATCTGAGTAATGTTGACTGTGGAATGTTGGTGCCAGATGGGGTGGTTTGAGTATCTCAGAAGCTGCTGATCTCCTGGAATTTTCATGCACAACATGCTCTAGAGTTCACAGAGAACGGTGTGAGAAATAAAAAGCATCCAGTGAGCAGCAGTTCTGTGGGCAAAAACTCCTTCTCAATAAAAGAGGTCAGTGGAGAATGACCAGACTGGTTCAAGTTGACAGGAAGGTGACAGTAACTTAAATAACCACGTGTTACAATGGTGGTGTGCAGAGGAGCATCTCTGAACGTAGAACACATCAAACCTTGAAGTGGATGGTCTACAGCAGCAGAACACCACAAACATACACTCAGTGGCTATTTTAATTAGGCACAGGGGGTACCTAATAAATTGGCCACTGAGTGTATTTGAAGCAGAGATTGAGAGTTACTTGATTAGTAAGGGTGTCAAAGGTTATGGTGAGAAGGCAGACAATGGGTTTGAGAGGGAAAGTACGTCAGTCGTGATGGAATGGTACAGCAGACTTGATGGTCTGAATGGCCTAATTCTTCTCCTATGTCTTATGCTCTTATGGTTTTAACATGTTTCAGAGACCCAAGCAGTTATTTATAACTGACACTTGACTGTTTTTCATTGTCCCTGCAAAAAATCTACAACATTTGTTTTTGCCAGCAGATCCTTCAGACATTTACGACAAGTGGGAGACTGTTGTTTCTCTCTGCCTTGAGGCGCGTTGGGTGGAAACCTTGCCGTTTCCTAAGCATTCTTGTCTGTTTTTTTACGAGGCTGAGTTGCTGGCTCGATCCTCAACCCAGCAGGGATAGAAAGTGTGCAAGGAGCCGGCCAGATTCGAACCGGGGACCACTCGCCTTGAAGGCCGGTACTGATGCCACTATAACACCGGCCGGCTAAGCAGGAGATTACACACTTATTATACTAGACATTGATGGGACCACATCTGTAATTCTATGTACCACATTGGTCTCAATATTTAAGGAAGGAAATGAATTCATTAAAAACAGTGAAGGTTTACTAGAGCAACACACCCAAGAAGCTGGAGGAACTCAGTGAGTCTGAGTGCATCAGTGGAGGGAAGTGGGCAGTTGATAAAAGACAAGACCCTTTATCAGTTTACTAGTCTAGTGAAAGGAATGGGTAAGGTATGCTATGGGGAGAGGTTAGGCAGGTTGGGCTTGTTCTTACTGGACTTTAGAGAAGTGAGAGATGTATTGAAACATGGAAGATCCTGAAAGGATTTGATAGGCCCGACATGCACAGCCTCAAGAACCTGGATGAACTCAGTTCCCAACCTCCATCTCCGCCCTCTTCCAGGCAATGCTTTCCTCCCACGCTAAACCATGATTCTAATCAAGCCCCCCCACTTTACAGTCAAGCCACCCCCAACTCTGACCATAAGACTGTAAGAACCATAAGACACAAGGGCAGAATTAGGCCATTCAGCCAAATGAGTCTGCTCCACCATTCAATCATGGCTGATTTATTACCCCTCTCAACACCATTCTCCTGCCTTCTTCCCAGTAAGACCAAAAGTCATAGAAGAATTCATCTCTCACTGCATCAAATACCCCACTCCACACCATATTAAGCACCAATACCCTGGTCATTGTCAATCCTCACTGAAGAGTCCAATTTCTTCTTGCCCGGTTCTGACCCAGCTTTCACTCCTCATTTTGGGAATAAGGATCTAGTACTCACATCAGGCCCTGTTATATTCCATTGGGGCCAGTCTTATCCACTCCAGTGGCGGAGATTCCCAAACTCAATCATTTTCAGATTCTTTTAGGGACTTACCATGCGCACATCGAAATGCATTGTTTGCACTTACAACCACCGTAAACTGAGGATGTGCTGGGGGCAGCCCACAAGTGTCGCCGCACATTCCAGCACCAACATAGCACGCCCCACAACGTACAGCGGAACAACACAAGCAGCAACTACAACAACGAACCAAAAAGCAACAGCCAAACAGGCGGCTTTCCTCCCTCCATCCACCCATCCATTCTCTCTCTCTCTCTCTGTCACACACACACACACACACACACACACACACACACACACACACACACACACACACACACACACACACACACACACACTCACTCTCTGTCTCACTCACACACACACACACACACTCTCTCTCTCTCTCTCACACACACACACACACACACACACACACACACACACACACACACACACACACACACACACACACACACACACACACACACACACACACACACACACACACACACACACACACCTCCAGCCCCAGAACAGGACGTCTCCAGGCCTTCAACCTCCAGTTGTTCTGCAGACTCACAGACTCGCAGGCATTAGCTTTCTGACTCCTGGACACGCCGACCCAGGACTTTGATCACTGGGCCTCCATCCTAGATGTGCCGATTTTGGCCTTTGACCTTTGTGATTGACTACAGGATTCACAGATATTGGAACCCTGAAATCCAGACTTCGAACTCTGGACTTACACAGGCGTCTGAAGCCGGGACTCACCAACGTGGGGGTCTCTGGCCCTTGTGCTTTCTGCCTGCATAGACCAGGACCTGCCGACAGGGGGATCTTACTGGCGTTGAGGGTCACCAGCCCTTCATTGCAGGCCCCACTGACCTCAGTCATTGACCATGGGGATTATGGGTACTCATCTACAGAACATGCTGATCTGACATCTGTGCACAGGCATTGCTGACTTTTGACCATGGAGCACTCGCCCGGGTTTCTGGCCTGATCTTAAGCTCTCCCGCATCCACGTCCCTCAATCCTAACCTGACTGCTCACACCCCGCATTGTCCTCAGAACTTACAAAACAACTAGGTCTTAACTGTGACCTCAATGGACATTTCAACTCGGCGCCATCTTGACTGGTATAAATAGTCAATGTTTCGAGTTGAGACTCTTCATCAAGACACTCCTATACAGTGCAATAAAAACAGAAAATGCTTCTGATTATAGCAAATGGGTCTAAGCTCTTCAATAATTAAGCCTTCCTTGTTTAAAGAGATGGTTCCTCGCATTCTCAACAGGATGTTATATTGAATTTGGATAAGACATCGATGAGGCCTTCTTTGGAGTAGTGTGTGCATCTACCGACAGGAGAAATATCGGTAAAATTTAAAGAGTACAGAGAAAATTTTCAAGGATGCTGCCAGGACTTGAGTTATAGGGAAAGGTTGAATAAGTTAGGACTTCATTCTTTGGAGCATTGAAGATTGACAGGAGATGTCATTGAGGCATATAGAGTTAGGAGGGGTATAGATAAGGCTAATGCAAGCGGGCTTTTTCCACTTGAGGTCTGGAACTAGAGATCATAGGTTAAGGGTGAAAGGTGAAATATTTAAGGGCAACCGGAAGGGGAACTTCTTCAATCAGAGGGTGGAACAAGTGTGGAACGAGCTGGCAGCGGAAGTGGTGGATACGGGCTCGATTTTAACATTTCAGAGAAGTTATGGTAAGCACATGGCTGGGAGGTGAATGGAGGACTACGGTTCAGATGCAGTTCAATGGAACTAGGCAAAATAACTCCAAATACACTGCAGATGCTGGGGTCAAAGTGACACATACAACATGTTGGAGAAACTCAGCAGGTCAGGCAGCATCCGTGGAAACGAACAGTCAACATTTCAGGCCGAGACATTGACTGCTCGTTTCCATGGATGCTGCCCGACCTGGTGAGTTCCTCCAGCGTGTTGTACGTGTAGGCAAAATAACTGTTTGGCACATACTAGATTGGCGGAAGGGCCTATTTCTGTGCTGTAGCACTCTAAGACTATGACACGATGAATCTTCCTGCTGCTGTGGTTTGATTCTCGTAGCTCCAGCCTATCTATTAACTCTAGTGCCACCACTCATCTCCCTCTCCTTACAGCCAGCCAGACAGCCCAGCTATGATCTACAAGCATGCATCACGTGATTTCAACAGGATTTCTGTCTCCTAGACAATTTTGGTCTCCACCCCATCGCAGACACTTCCTCTGTTCTCTCACCCTCCCTCTTTCTGTGATTTAAAACATGTTTGTTTTCTCCCGTTTCCAATACTGTTGAAATATCGGCAGTGTGAAAAGTTGACTGCTTCTCGCTCCCTGCCTGAATGTTCCACCATTTTCTGGTTTAATACTAAACCAATAATTTGAAGCCCAGTATCCCCCCAAGGATCAAGGATCAACTTTATTCGCCATATACCGTACACTTTGATTCCTCCTGCACCTAATAAAGTGACCACTATGTTTGTTTGTGGTCTTCTGCTACTGTAGCCCATCCACTTCAAGGTTCATCGTGCTGTGTGTTCAAAGATGCTCTTCTGCACACAACTGTTGTAATACACGGTTATTTGAGAATCTATTTACTTCTTCCTTTTCCACCATCCAGGGAGCAAACTATTGTTCCAGGTCACAAAGTTATAAAGCACTGCAGCATAGAAACTGGCCCTTCAGCCCATCTTCAGCCCATGCTAAGCTGTGTTTCTGCCTAGTCCCATGGACCTGCACCTGGTCCATATCCCCTACCCCCCACCCCCAACCTCCTGCCATCCATGTATCTATTCAAATGTCTTTTAAACATTACAGTCAAACCCAGATGCACCACTTCTGCTGGCAGCTCATTCCATGCTCTGAGTGAAGAAATTCCCCACAGGCATCCCTCAATATTTCACCTTTCACCCTTAGCCTATGACCTCTTTTTCTAGTCTTATCCAACCTCAGTGGTAAAAAAAAAGTCTGCTTGCATTTATTCAACTAGGTGAAGCAGTCATTTACAGAAACTTTTTGCAGTCTAATTTACTGCATCCAGTGTTCATAATGTGACCTCCTCTACATTAGATAAACCAAACACAGACTCAGTCAGCGCACCTCTACTTTCTAAGAAGTTTGCAAAGATTCAGCATGTAAACTAAAACTTTAACAAGCTTCTATAGATGTGTGGCGGAGAGTATAGTGACTGGTTGCATCACAGCCTGGTATGGAAACACCAATGCCCTTGAGTAGAAAATCCAACTAAAAGTAGTAGACACAGCCCAGTCCATCACGGGTAAAACCCTCCCCACATTGAGCACATCTACATGGAGCACTGTCGCAGGAAAGGAGTATCCATCAACACGTCATGCTCTCTTCTCACTGCTGCCATCAGGAAGAAGGTACAGGAGCCTCAAGACTCACACCACTGGGTTCAGGAACAGTTATTACCCCTCAACCATCAGGCTCTTGAACCAGTGGGAATAACTTCACTCAACTTCACTTGTCCCATCATTGAAAATTTCCTACAACCAATGGACTCACTTTCAAGGATTCTTCATCTTGTGTTCTCGATATTTATTGCTTATGTATTAATTATTATTTCTCCCTTTCGTATTTGTAGTTTATTATTTTCTGCAGTCTGGTTGAACGCCTTAGTTGGGTGGTCTTTCACTGATTCTATTATGGCGATTATTCTATAGATTCACTGAGTTTGCCCACAAGAAAATGTATATGGTGACATATATGTACTTTGATAATAGAATTCTCTTTGAAGTGTTCCCACAAACTATAGACTCACCTTTAAAGACTCTTCCTCTCATGTTCTCGATATTTATTGCTTATTTATTTATCATTATTATTATTTCTCATTCTTGTTTTATTTACAGTTTGCTGCCTTTTACACGCTGGTTGAGTGCTCAAGTCGGTGTGGCCTTTCATTGATCCTATTATGGTTATTATTCTATTATAGATTTATTGAATACACCTACAAGAAAATGAATCTCAGTATTATATTTACTTTGAACTTTGACCTTTAATACAAGGACATAACATACTAGTCTATATTTCCAGATGTATTATGGTACTTAACGGTCTGAAAATTAATTGAGAGAATCAATAACTTTCATGTCCATAATATGCCTGATTCACATCATCCTGGAGACTAAGGAGCACAGGAAGATGATGAAAGGCTAAGAAAGGACGTGCTGGCATTGGAGAGGGTCCAGGGTCCAGAATCATCTCAGAATAATGTATGAGGAGCGTTTGATATCTCTGAGCCTGCACTGCTGGCCTTTAGAAGAATGAAAAGTGATCTCATTGAAACCTGCCAAATACTGAAGAGTAGAGTGGACGTGAAGAGGCCGTCTCCTACAATGGGGGAGTCTAGAACCAATGGGCAGAAATAGAAGGACGTCCCTTTAGAACAGGGATAAGGAGGAATGCTGGAGCAGAAATTTATTTTTATTTATTTATTGAGATACAGTGCAGAATAGTCCCTTCTGGCCTTCGAGCCATTCTGCCCAGCAATCCCTGACTTAACCCTAGCCTAATCATGGGACAATTCACAATGACCTATTAACATACTAACTGGTACCTCTTTGGACTGTGGGAGGAAGCTGGAGCACCTGGAGGAAACCTGTACACTACATGGGAAGGGTGTACCGACTCCTAAGAGATGACATCGGAAATGCGCTCCGAACTCTGATGCCCCAAGCTGTAGAAGCTTCCCTCTAACCACTACACTATTGTGGCATCACAGTGGGTCATATGGCCTAATACTGCTCCTGCATCTTGTGGACTTATGGTCTTATGGTACATTTAAAGCAGAGCTTGACAGGTTCTTGATTAGGTAAGGGCATCAAAGGTTATAGGAAGGCAGGAGCATGGGGTTGAGAGAGACAATCAGATCAGCGATGATCAAATGGTAGAGCAGATAAGATGGGGTGAATGCCGTGATCCTGTGAATATGTTTTATGGTCTAAGGGAAGATAACAAGCAGGATATGCAAAGTGAATTTTTTAAAAATACATTTGTTTCCAGTTAATCAGGCCATTGGTTAATTGGAGCAGCCACTTATTTGGGACAACTCTTAAAGAACAAAAGCTAGTCGAGAAAATTACCGGGATTCCCTTCATTTATTTGGGACACGATGCCACTTAGTTGGGGGCAGAAGACTTACAAAATAGGTTCTAACTAGCAATAGTCATGTGCATTTGTGTGGCCATTAAATGCTACATCGTACGTGGAGTGAACAGTTTTAAATACCGCCAGTCGTGTGTTTTTGTGCTCAAAAGCAGTGATTTTTGTCACTGATAGTTGGCGACAAATAAATAGCAAAACAATTCTGAACCATTTTTCTCACTGAAATTTCAAGCATTCGGACTTGGAGATGCCAGAAGAGGTCAGGAGTGAAAATGAAATCATGTCACTACTTCAACAAGTTGGGAACGGTGAAGAATTTGAAAGTATCAACAATCATCTTGAATGTTACAATGAAAAGGAAGATTTGGTGTATGTAATCTTTGATAGCATTATATGAAGGCAGTCCATTATCTACACTAGGTGTCTGTGCTGATTTTGTTCATTGCATACACTGGATGAATTCCCTTATCAATAACTATTAGGAACTAATACACGGTTTTCTAGCAGTAACTATTGATAATGTTCTAAGTTGTTCTGTATGTCACCTAAATACATAATTTGTTCCTCAGTTTGTGTTTTTATACCTTTTTAACCATTTCCATGGGGCTAATTGGGGCAACAGCTTAATTGGGCCAAAATGTACTGGTCCTACTGTTTCTCAACTAACTGGAATCCACTGTCTTTGCCTGAAAATAATTCCTGTTTTAATAACAAAAAGAAAATAAGTGTTTTTGACCATACATCAATGCCTTTTTATTGTTCTTGTAGCGCTTAGTACCAAGTAAATAATTCAGACTACATCTGTATCTAACTTCAGTCTGCTCATAAAATACTGGAAAATGCTTGTTAATGCCTGGCCTCTCATAACTAAGGGAGTTTAGCAAGATGGTTTAAGGAAGATTCACAGACATAATGAGCTGGCTGCTGCGTGCTTTCAGCCACATCAGAGAGCGAGAGAGGGGGGGGGGGGGGAGAGAGAGAGAGAGAGAGAGAGAGAGAGAGAGAGAGAGAGAGAGAGAGATACATATATATATATATATATATATATATATGTCTGGGGAATGTCCAGTACATGGGGAACTCTGTTCTGTGTCACAGGCCCAATCAAGCTGACACGTACACAGAGGCCATCTTGAGTTTAAAAAAATGCACTTGGGCTGCTGCTGGGCTCCATGTGTGGTGAGATCAGAAGCTGGTTTATAAACAATGTGCCCCCTAAACTTGTATAAACGGAAAGCCTTCCCTGCAAGTGTTTAAAGAAACTAGTAACTTGTGGAGTTATGAATGGGCGCAGCCCAAAAGTGCAAACATATTTGAACAAGGTGAAATGTGATAATCTGTCCCATATGGAAGTGCTGAGCGTAAACTCTTTCTCCCTTCTTTGGGGTAATCATTGGCCAGAACCAAGTATGTGAATCTCTGCAAGTCTTGTGGCAGGGTAGGCAGAGTCTGCAGGCCCAAGTCTACGTCTAGTCCGAGCTCACTGAAAGGTGGAGGCTAGACACATGTCCTGGGTTTAAAGAAGTGTGTATGTATGTGCTGGGAGGGAGAAACAGGGTGTGTTATTGCTGTTGTTTGTTGTGTTCTGTGTTGTTCTGCAGAGCATTGTGGGCACGCTATGTTGATAGCGGAATGTGTGGCGACACTTGTGGGCTGCCCCCAGCACACTCTTGAGTGTGTTGGTTGTTAATGCAAATGACACATTTCTCTGTATGTTTTGATGTACATGCGATAAATAAACTTAAATCTTGAGTCTTGACTCTTGAATCTTTTCTCTAGAATACCTACCCATGTTTCCCTACACAAGTGCAGTTTGGAGGTAAGATGACGCAAGAGCTTTGTAGTTGGTTCCATTTTGAGATCAAAGCTTTGGAAAAGATAGAGTGAGGGCTCACATAATCATTATACAAGACTGTAGTGGGGCTTTAGAGGGGAGATGCAGGGTTGCTGTTTCCCCCTGGGTAGATATCACAGCCCCAAAATAATGGATTGGTCATTTTAGACAAAGTTGAAGAGAAATATTTGCACACTGATGGCAGTGAATCTTTGGAGTATTCTGTCCAAAAGGTAACAGTGGAGGCTTAATTGATGAGAATATTCAAGAAAGAAATCAATAGAAATTTGGAAACTAAGAAATAAGGAACAATGAGGTTTGATCAAGAAGATATTGCTGAGGTAAAAGATCTCAGTGAATGGTGCAGGAGGCATGAGGGCTGAATGGCAATCTCTTTATTCAGCAAGATGCCATTGATCGGTGAGTGCTGGTGGCAATACTGAGGGTCGAGGCCTGGGGGTCGAATCGGAAGTGCAGAAGTCGAGGCCTGTTGGCCGGAACCCCAGCTCTGTAAATCTCAGTGAGCCTGCTGGGGAAGTTGAAGACTCAATGTCTGCAAGCCCGAGGCTGAATCCGAGGCTGTAGACCATGGAAGATGAACTGCCTTGGGGATTGAGGATTGTGTATGTGTGAGAGTGGGAGGGAGGAATGGAGCTTGCTTTTGCTATTGCTGTTGTTGCTTGTTATAGATAGATAGATAGATAGATAGATACTTTATTCATCCCCATGGGGAAATTCAACTTTTTTTTCCAATGTCCCATACACTTGTTGTAGCAAAACTAATTACATACAATACTTAACTCAGTAAAAAAAATATGATATGCATCTAAATCACTATCTCAAAAAGCATTAATAATAGCTTTTAAAAAGTTCTTAAGTCCTGGCGGTTGAATTGTAAAGCCTAATGGCATTGGGGAGTATTGACCTCTTCATCCTGTCTGAGGAGCATTGCATCGATAGTAACCTGTCGCTGAAACAGCTTCTCTGTCTCTGGATGGTGCTATGTAGAGGATGTTCAGAGTTTTCCATAATTGACCGTAGCCTACTCAGCGCCCTTCGCTCAGCTACCGATGTTAAACTCTCCAGTACTTTGCCCACGAATGTTCTGTTGTTGTTCTGCCGACGATTGTGGACATCCTATATTGGCCCGGAATGTACAGTAACACTCGCAGGCTGACCTCAGCACCCTCTTGAATGTGTGGGTTGTTAACACAGACAACAACATTTCACAATATATTTCAATGTGCGTGTGATCAATAAATTCGAATCTTACTTCTCTTTCTTATCTCTGTATTTTGGGTAGACCTGAAATTACACTGGGTTTTGTGGGCCGGTCTAGCCACATTAATATCCACGGAACACCAGGAATTCCTAGACAAAGGTTCAAAGTTCAAAGTAAATTTATTATCAAAGTACAGTATATATACCATATACAACCATGAGGTTAATTTTCCTGCAACACCCACAGAATAGAATCAATGAAAAGCCACAGGTAACAAAATCTGACAAACATTCAATGTGAAAAAGAGGACAAACTGTGTATATTTTCTAAAAAATGAATGAAGAATATCGAGAATGTGAGCTGCAGAGTCCGCAAAAGTGAGTCCACAGGCCGTGGAGCCGGTTCAGCACTGAAGTAAGCGAAGCCGCTTACAGGGCAACACCTGCTCCTAAACCTGGCGGCATGGGACCCAAGACTCCTGGTGTGGATATCTTCCTGGTTTAACCGCATTGAGCACCAACGCATGGTGATGTCATTAAGTTCTACACCCACATAACGAGCACATTATATAAAATCCACCAAAGCCAAGTGGGAAAGGCTGCAGTTCCAGATGTAAACCCAAAACATCTGGAGGTCTTTTCACTAGAACAGTCAATTAAGATAAGAATTAATTAATTCTTTTCCAAGTTGACAAATCTTTCAGTGAAAGATGACTCCATTGAATTTTTTGGAAAAGAAGATAAATACTGCATTTCCTTCCGGATGTTTCAGATCATTTACAGCCAATTAAGTACTTCAGAAAAGCCAACAGTTGCGATGCAGAGAAATGTAGCAGTCGAATTCTGCTCAGCAGGCTCAAGCAAACAATAACGTGGCAGTGGAAAATAAATTCAAGGGCAGATTCTGGAGGCTGAGACATAAGTGGAATTGTTGGAAGAACTCAGCCTGTCAGGAAGGATCTGTGGAAAGGGAGACCAATCAACATTCTGGCTCAATGCCCTCTCAAAACTGAAAAAGAGTGGAGGGTTTACAGCTGTAGGGAGTCACCTCTCATCCTCCTTTGCTCCACCTCTAGCTCGCTCAGCCTTTCCCCATAAAACATACTCTCTAATCCAGGCCTCTGCACCCGCTCTAAAGCTTCTACGTCCTTCACGTAATGAGCCGACCAGAAATGAGCACAAAATTCCAAGTGCGGTCGAACCAGGGTTTTGTAAAGCTGCAACATTACCTTGTGGCTTTTCTTTTTTTGTAATTTATTTTTTTTATTGAAGTTCATCATCAAACAAACATTTCCATAACATGTATTTCAGACATTGTACATATATATCATATAATCATATATATCCCAAATCTCCACAAAGTATTTATCTGAGGTATACACTCATAGAAAAGAGTGGAAAGAAAAAACAAGCAAAAGGAAAGAACTATGTACAAGTAGGGAGTGATTTTTTTTTACAACAGATTCATTGATTTGTGAGAATAAAATCAGGCCTATGAGGCATTATGTAGTTAAACCATTTTTCCCAGTATGAATCAAATTGTTCCAGCTTATGATTAACAGATGCTGTTATCTTCTCCATTTTGTAAATGTCCATTGTAATTTCCATCCATGCATTTAAGGCTGGGCTCTCCTGTGATAACCATTTCCTAGTAGGAGTCTTTTTACCAGCCACCAACAGTATATTCATTAAATATTTATCTCTTTTCAACCATTCTTGAGGTATATATCCAAAATATATGGTCTTACTCTCTAAGGGTATTTCACATTTAAAGATGACTTGTAGGGCATTGTGTATCCCCCTCCAATAGTTTTTGATAACAGGGCAGTCCCAAAAAAATATGATAATGATTTGCATTTTGATTTCCACAATTTCTCCAGCAAATAGGGAGGTTACTATCATTATGGGATTTCTGAGAGGGTGTAATAAAATATCTTATCAAGTTTTTCCATCCACACTCCCTCCATTTCTGTGAACTGGTACACCTCCATTAATATCTCCATATTGTTGTCCATTCTTCCTCAGATATAATTATCCCTCCTTCCTTCTCCCATTTTGTTTTAATGTATGAAGTCAAATGTGTTTTAAGATTTGACAACCCCTTATACATGCTTGAAATTATTCTACCACCATTATCTGAATTATATGCTTTTCTAAAGAGCTCTATCAAGCATGTATTTGCCTTGGTTACATTTTTAAGCATCTTATTAACATTGTCGCATCTGTAAATACCGATAAAAATCTTGTTTTTCTAATAAGTGTTTCTCTTTAAGCATTTCAAAACTGAACAGTGTTGCTTCTTTCATTATTTTGCAAAGAACTGTTATTCCTTTAGCTGTCCAGTCCTTAAATCTAGCATCCAATTTATTTGGTGTAAAATCCGAGTCATATGCACACGATTTAAGAATTGCAATATCTCCCTCTAGATTATATTCTTTTATAGTAGTTTTCCATATTTTAAGAGTCAATTTCACCCATGGGTTGTCAATAGTATTTATGTACCTTTGCAGGTTGTTTTCAGCCAAAATTGCTTGTATGGAGATGGGAAGTACCCGCTCCTCAATGTTTTTCCATTGAGCGTCATATGATGGGTTGCACCAACATAGCACAGCTCTCAACTATGCTGCAAAATAATAATCTCTAAGAGAAGGTAGGCCCCATACCCCCTTTTCCTTTGCTAATTGCAAAGTTTTGAGACAAACTCTAAGCCTTCTACCCTGCCAAATATACCTTGATAACATCTTGTTCCATTCATTGAATTGATTTTGATTAATCTCTATTGGTAGGGTCTGAAAGAGATATAACAGTCTGGGCAGTATATTCATTTTAATAGACTCAATCCTTGAACTGAGACTGAGAAATGGAATCAGGCTCCATCTTGCCACGTCTTCCTTAATTTTTTTATATAAAGGCAGATAATTACATTCTGATAATTTTGCCAAATCTTTTGGCATAATGATGCCCAAATATTTGAAAGACTCTGTGTGCCATGCCCAGGGGTATCTACTTTCAATTTCTCTTGGTGGGCTATAGTAATATGAAAGTAATTGTTGATTTTATGTTGATTTTGTATCCTGATAATTGACCATATTGTTCAAAGGATTGCATCAATTTAGGTAAAGAGTATGTTGGTTGATAGATCAAAATGTCATCCGCATAACAAGTCAATTTATGCTCTGTCCCTTTAATAGTAATTCCCCTGCTATCTTCATTTTGTCTGATGTATTGAGCTAATGGTTCCAGATATAACATGAAGAGTAGTGGTGACCTTGCACAACCCTGTCTCGTGCCCCTTTCTAGGGTAAGACTATTTGATAAATATCCATTGATCTTAATCCTAGCAATAGGATTGTCATATAGTGTCTGTATAGTTTTAATAATTGTATCTTGGAAACCAAATCTATGTAAAATTCTGTAAAGAAAATTCCAATTAACCAAATCAAATGCTTTTTCAGCGTCCACGCTTATCACTACTGCTTTGATTTTATTTTTTTGCATTTGATCCATAATGTGAAGTGTCCTTAGTATATCGTCTTGAGTCTGGCGTTGTCGTATAAAACCTGTCTGATCGTTACGTATCAGTATGGGTAGAAACTCTAATCGTTTGGCCATGATGGAGGTAAATAATCTATAATCTACATTAAGAACGGATATTGGTCTAAATGACCCACATTCCATTTTATCTTTGCCTTCTTTCGGTATAGCTGAGATTATCGCTTCCTTCCAACTGGGTGGCATTTGTGCCTTTTTTATGAAGTTCCTTTTTAGAGTGCCTTTTTAGAGCCCAGTTCAGTGTGGGGAGTAAAACAGGAATTAACTCATTTTTAAATTCTTTGTACCACTCTGTCGTATACCCATCTGATCCTGGTGACTTGCTTAATTTAAGCCTACTGATTGCAGCTTTTAATTCAACTTCAGTTATGTCAGCAGTCATCGTTCTATTTTGTCCTTCACTTAAAGTGGGTAACTCTAAAGAATTCAAGAAGGTGTCAATTTGGGTTATGCTTCTCCCTGGAACTTTGGAATATAGGGTTTTGTAAAACACTTCAAAAGCTTCTTGAATTTCACTTAGCTTACTTTTTATCATTTTCATTCTTGGGTCCCTAATTCTATAAATTGTATTTACCTTGTGGCTCTTCAACTTAATCCCCCAACTAATGAAGGCCAACACACCATTTGCCTGCTTAACCACCCTATCAACTTGCGTGACAACTTTGTGGGGTCTTTGGACGTGAATCCCAAGATCCCTCTGTTCCTCCACACTATTAAGAATCCTGCCAATTACCCTGTGCTGTGCCTTTAAGTTTGACCTTCCAAAGCAAATCATTTCACGCTTTTCCAGATTGAGCTCATCTGCCACCTGTCAGCCAAGGTATGTATCCTATCAATGTCCCGTTGTAACTTACAACAGTCTTCTACACTGTCCACAACATCACCAACTGTAAACTTATTAACCCACCCTTCCACTTCCTCACCCAAGTTATCTACAAAAATCACCAGGTCAATCGATCCCGGAACAGATACGTTTCAAATACCACTGGTCACCGACCTCCAAACAGAATATGCTCAATCTAATACCACACTCTGCCTTCTGTAAGCGAGCCAATTCTGAATCCACACAGCCAAGTTTTCCTGGATCCCATACCTCTGTACTTTCTGAATTAGCCAATCATATAGCCATATAACAATCACAGCACGGAAACAGGCCATTCCGGCTCTCCTAGTCCGTGCGGAACTCTTAATCTCACCTAGTCCCACCTACCCGCACTCAGCCCATAACCCTCCACTCCTTTCCTGTCCATATACCTATCCAATTTTACCTTAAGTGACACAACTGAACTGGCCTCTACTACTTCTACAGGAAGCTCATTCCACACAGCTATCACTCTCTGAGTAAAGAAATACCCCCTCGTGTTTCCCTTAAACTTTTGCCCCCAACTCTCAAATCATGTCCTCTCGTTTGAATCATGTGGAACTTTCAAACGCCTTACTAGAATCTATATACACTACATCTACTGGTCTACCTTCATCAATCTGTTTTTTCATTTCTCAAAGAAGCCAGACTTGTGAGGCATGACCTGCCCCTCACAAAGCCATGTTGACTATCCCTAATCAGGCTATACTTCTCCAAATGCTCATAAATCTCGTCTCTGAGGATCCCCACCGATACACCAGTGCTGTAAGACTTCTACTTACTTACTGCCTGTTATGCCGCTGGTGTTTAGGGCAGCAGTGAAGGCCCTCCAGCTCTGACTGTATAGAAAGATTCTTCATTGCTGTTTCCGTAACAATTTTTTTTGATCAGTCAGGGTTGTTAGCCCTGAGCTGAAGCCTTGAATCTGGAGGACAGGTGGACCACTCTTAGTCTGGCCTCTACCCTTTGACCTGTTTGACATGGCTGACCCTACCAACAGCCAAAACACATGGCCCTGACTCCTGCCAACAAAGCTCTCCGGATCATTGAGGCACACAAGCCTCCAAACCCTATGACAAGGTTGAGGTCCTCCTGGAAGTGATGTAAGGCTCACTGCTCTATAATCACCATGTCAGGAAATGCAGAGGAGGCTTGACCCAAATGCTGAGCAGTGGAGATGATTCAGGGGTGAGCAATAATCTTATAAAGAACTGCAAAATAACAAGCCAGAATGGGCCATGAAGCAAAAAGTTCCAGATACTTAACACGTCAGGGCAACAAGCTAACTGAAGGCTTGGAGCAACTAGTTGAGGCTAGCAGGTTCATATTGGTGAACAAGGATTGTGATGAGACCTGGGTTTAAATAGGCTGCAGGTGATGAGTTGAAAACATGTGGCATGTGAGTCCTGTTAGATGGATGGTGACTGGGAGGTGTCTGCCTCTGCAGGCCTGATATCCCAGGATTATCTCCATTCCCTTTCTTGAATAAAAGAATGACATTTGCCATCTCTAATCTTCCGGTACTACAGGTGTCCCCTGCTTTACGAATGTTCGCTTTACTCCACTTCACTTTCACAAAAGACCTACATTAGTAACCTGTTTTTGCATTGCAAAGAGGATTTTCACTTTTATGAAAATTTTTCTCATATAAATTAATGGTTCTTTGCTTTACGCCATTTTGGCTTAAGAAAGGTTTCATAGGAATGCACTACTTTTGTAAGGGGGGGGGGAGACACCTGTACTCCTGTGGCAAGTGAGAACTCAAAAGTCATCTCCAAAGGTGCAGCAATCTCTTTCCTCACTTCATGTAGCAGCTTTGGGGTATATTCAGTCCAATCCCAAGGATGTATCTATCCTAATGTCCTGTTTCTGACTTCTACCCTCTCTGACTCAGTAGACAATCCCGCCACGATGTCCTTCCTTTCTGCGACTGTGATACTACCATTGATTAGCAACATCACTCCCCACCTCTTTTACCTCCACCCTGACGTCTCTGAAACATCTAAACATCAGAACACCCAGGATCCAGTCCTGCCTTTGCAAACCAAGTCTCTGCGGTGGCCATAATGTTGTAGTTGCATCATCCTTGATCCTGCTACTTCTCGCATTAAAGTGGACACAGTTCTGCCCATCCAGCTGACTGCATTTATGCCCTGTTCATTGTTTATGCTTCCTTCCGGTCTCTCTGCATGATGCAATCACCTTTACACCAACTGCCCCATCTTCAGTCCTATCACAAAGATTCCTATCCCCATGCCAAATTAGTTTAAACCCTCCCCAACAGCTCTAGCAAACCTGCACTTGAGGATATTGGTTTAAGTTCAAGTGTAACCCATCTTTTTTGTACAGGCCATACCTTCCCCAGAAGAGATCCCACTGATCCAGAAATCTGATGGATTCTTTGAGGCAATGACAGGCAGAACAGACAAAGCAGAGTCAATGCAGTGTTGTTTATCTGGATTTTCAGAAGGCCTTTGACAGGGTGCTACACATGAGGGTGCTAAGCAAGATGAGATCCCGTGGTATTACAGGAAAAATACTAGCATGGATAGAAGATTGGCTGACTGGTAGGTGGTGAAACGTGAATAAAGGGAGACTTTTCTGGTTGGCTGCTGGCGATGTTCCGCAGGGGTCTGTGTTGGAACTACTTCTTATCATGTTATAAGTCAAATATTTGATTATGGGAATTGATGGCTTTGTGGCCATGTCTGTGGGTGATACGAAGATAGGTGGAGGGACAGGTAGTGCTGAGGAATCAGGATGTCTGAAGAAGGTCTTAGACAGACTGGCAGATGGAATATAAATGTACAGAAGTGTATGGTCATGCACTTTGGTATAAGGAATAAAAGCATAAACTATTTTCAAGATGGAGAAAAAAATTCAAAAATCTGAGGTGCTAAGGGATTTGGGAGTCCTTGTGCAGGATTCCCTAAAGGCTAACTTGCAAGCTGAGCCAGTGGTAAGAAAAGCAAATGCAATTTCAAGTGGACCAGATTGTAAGAGCAAGGAGGTAATGCTGAGGCTTTATAAGGCACTGGTGAGGCCTCACTTGGAATATTGTGAGCTGTTTTGGGCCCTTGTTGAAGAAAGGATGTGCTGTCATTGGAGAGGGTCCAGAAGAGGTTCATGAGTATGATTCTGGGAATGAAAGGGTTAACATGTGAGGAGTGTTTGATGGCTCTCGGCCTGTACTCACTGGAGTTTAGAAGAATGAGGGCGATCTCTTTGAAACCTATTGAATAATGAAAGGTCTGGATAGAGCGCATGTGGGCGATATTTCCTACAGTGGGGGTAGTCTAGGACCAGAGGGCACAGCCTCAGAATAGAGGGACTTCCCTTTTGAACAGAGATAAGGAGGAATTTCTTCAGCCAGAGGGTGGTGAATCTGTGGAATTCATTGCCACAGACGGCTGTGGAGGCCAAGTCATTGGGTACATTTAAAGCGGAAGTTGATAGGTTCTTGATTAGTAAGGGCTCTAAGATTACAGTGAGAAGGCAGTAGAACGGGGTTAAGATGGATAATAAATCAGCCAGGATGGAACGGCAGAGCACACTCGATGCTCTGGAATGGAATGGCATAATTCGTATCTTATGACTTATGGTCTTATAAATCTAAAACCCTGCCCCTTTCAACAGTTTCTCAGACACACATTCATTTGCCAAATCATCCTATCCTTACCCTCACTGGTGCAAGACACAAGCAGCAATCCAGCGATGACTACCCTGGAGAGTCTGCCATTTAGCTTCCTACCTAGCTCTCTATATTGGCTCTTCAGGACCTCATCCCTTGTCCTCCCTATGATGTTGGTAGCAATAAGTACCACAAATTCAGGGTGCACACCCTCCCCCATCAGAAAGCTGTGGACCCAGTCCAAAACATCTCTGACCCTGGCAGCTGGGATGCAACATATCTTCCGGGTGTGTCTTTCATGTCCACAGAACTTCCTAACTATTGAATCCTCTATCACCACTACTCTCTTCATCTTTCCACTCTCTTCCCTTCTGAGCCACAGAGGAAGACTCATTGCCAGAGACTCGGTCGCTGCAGCTTTCCCTGGTAGGTCATTCCCCCCCCACCCCACCCTCCTCAACAATATCCAAAGTGGTAAACCTATTACTGAGAAGTCACAGGGGTATTCTGCAATTTTTCTGTATTCTATTTCCCTCTCCTGACTGTCATCCAGTTCTCCACCTTCTGCAGCGTAGGTGTGACTGCCTCCTTGTTTTGCCGGTGTTGACTTGTTTTGTTGTAGTCGTTGTTGCTTGTGTGGCTCTGCCGAACGTTGTAGCCTTGCTATGTTTGTTCCGGCATGTTTGGTGACATTTGCAGGCTGCCCCTTGCACACCCTTGGTTGTGCTGGTTGTTAGTGAAAACGATGCATGTCACTGTATGTGATAAGGAAATGTGAATCTGAATCTAATGCACTAGGAGGTAGAATAGATTCAATGGGCAGAAAGGCCTTCTGTGCCATAATGCTCCTGTGGCAATGTTTCTGTGTGTCAGATAAGAATAAAAGGTTTTGCTCCAAATGTGACACAAACTGAGCAAAGTTAGGACAAGATGAAATACCAACCAAATGGCACTTAACCTAGCACTCAACATCAGTCAGAACAAAAAAAATGATTATGGACTTCAGAAAGGGTAAGACAAGGGAAACACACATCAGTACTCATTGAGGGATCAGAAATGAAAAGGGTGAGCAATTCCAGGCTCCAGGGTGTCAACATCTCTGAGGATCTATCCTAGGTCCAACGTATCAATGCAATTACAAAGGAGGCATGACAGCATTGATATTTAATTAGGAGATGAGGAGACTTGGTATGTTACCAAAGACACTTGCAAGTTTCTACAGATGTACCGTGGAGAGCATTCTAACTGGCTGCATCATTGTCTGGTGTGGGAGTGGGGGTGGTGGGTAGGTACTGCACAGGATCAAAGTAAGCTGCAGAAAGTTGCAAACTCAGTCAACTCCATCATGGGCACGAGCCTCCCCAGCATCCAGGACATCTTCCAGGAGCAATGCCTCAGATTCATTATTAAGGACCCTCATCACCCTTGACGTGCTCCCTTCTCAGTGCTGCTATCAGGGAGGAGGTGCAGGAGTCTGAAGAGCACACAGTCAATGATTCAGGAACAGGTTCTACCCCTCTGCCTACAGATTGAACCAATGAGCACTATCTCACTACTTTTATTCCTCTTTTTGCATAACAACAAATTTTACGACATATGCTAACGATATTAAACCTGATTCTGATTCTGAAACACCCTTTGTTTTATGCTGTAAGTTCTATCGCTGTGCACCTGCCCATTTTTGTACTGGTTGCTTCATCTGAACAGGTGTGGCTTGAGTGTTCCCGGCTTAAGAGGTGATGTTGGTCAGGCTGCTGGTGGAACTTGCAACGCTGCTGTCACATCTTCTAAACACTGGATCTCAGCCTTAGGCTGTTTCCTTCTGAACAAGATCCAAGTGCATTACCACCTGACGGCTGGCACACATGCCTTGGAACGCCATCAGAGAGACAGTGCTATGGGTTAAAGCCAATGTCAGCCATGGGAAATAACCCGGCTCTGCTTCTCAGCGGCGTGAAGCTAGTGCAGCCCTTGGCGATGCAATCTGATGAACTGTTGTCTTAGCTGAAAAAGCACAGACAATGTGCGCGGACAGAACCAAATGTTTAAACTGAGTTACTTCTTAATTCAAAATATGTGAATCAGAATCAGGTTTAATATCACTGACTTATATCATAAAATTTGTTGTTTTGTGGCAGCAGTGCAGTACAATATGAAAAAGAAAACTATAGATTACAGTAAGAAATATACATATAAAAGTTAAATGATTAGTGGGAAAAATAGAGGAAAAATAGTGAGGTACTGTTCGTGGGTCGGTTCATTGTTCAGAAATCTGATGGCGGAGGTAATTTATTATAGTAATTTATTATTACTATTATTTATGTTTTTATTTACACAGTTCATTGCCTTTTGCCCACTGGTTGTTTATCTGTCCTGTTGGGTGTGGTCTTTCATTGATTCTATTGTGTTTTATTGTGAATGCCCACAAGAAAATGAATCTCAGGGTTGTACATGGTGACGTGTATGTACTTTGATAATAAATTTACTTTGAATTTGAGTGTGTATCTCCTGTCTTCTGTATTACCTCGCCCCACAGATTAATTGTCACAGTAATCCAGTTTGTTGGCTACAGTCGGACTGATTTTGGCTTGCTCTTGATCCTGGTTGGGTTGGTTTGTTCTTTGATCTTGGCAACATGCTTACAAACGTTTCATTACCATGCAAGAAGACAGTGCGCTGTTGGTTGTGGAGTGTCCTCCGTATGCTTGGCCGAATGGTTTGAAATGTTCAGGCTTCTTTAATGTTTGGGCTTAGTCAATGTCCAGTTATGCACTGGCCGTTTCAGGCTGGGTTTGAATTAGTCAAGTCAGTTTTAGATGAGCCATCTTCTGGTAAGGTCAGGCTTCAGCTGGTTCATCTGGTTTGGACTTTAACATTATACCTGAGGAAGTTTCTGTGGTAAAGGCACAAAGGGTCCTGAGTTACACTAACAGCATTAGGGAAGAAAGTCTTGTGTTTCACAGAAGTTGTGCTACAGACCACATTTGCCACTAACTTTCCTGTAATTTAAGGACATATTTCAGTGATAATGAGCTTATTCTGATTCTCATCTATCAACATAGAACATAGAACATTACAGCTCAGTACAGGTCCTTTGACCCACATTGTTGTGCTGACATTGTGCTGACAACTACTCCAAGATCAATCTAACCCTTCCCTCCCACACAGCCCTCCAAGTTTTCTCTAATCCATGTGCCATCCTAAGAGGTTCTTAAATGCCTCTATCACTACCCCTTCCAGGGTGTTCCATTCACCCACCACATTCAATATAAAGAACTTCTCTTTGACATCCCCTCTATACTTTCCTCCAATCACCTTAAAATTATGCCCATTTAATATTTTTCCACAATTCCACAATCATCCCAATATTTTTTCACTCATTTACACATGAGAGGCTAAGTACGATGGGAAGTTAATCTATCAATCTGCACATCTTTGGGATGAGGGAAACCCACAAGCACTTGGGGAGTACAGACACCACCAGAGGCCAGAATTGAATGGCTCTACTAATGGGGCATTTCCCCGAGGCTGTTCAATTAGAAAGGTACAGATTTTGTTCAAATCTGTGGGCAAACTATGTACTTAATACTCTGTGGAAGGGAGATGAACAGGAGGCCGGTGAAATTAATTTTAACATCAGCTTCGAAGACATCTCTGACAAAAGCTTTGGAAAAATGCGATACCCAGCCACATGAAGTTATTAGATATCCAAGAGTTAACATTAGGGGAAGTTCATAGTCATAGAGTAATACAGCCTAGAAACAGGCCCTTCAGCCCATTTGGCCCATGCAGACAACAGCATCCTCCCTGCTGCTCCCAGCTGCCTGTGCTCAGCCTGTAACCCTCCAAGCTCATCCTCCATCTACCTGTCCAAATGCCTCTTAAAAGTTGTGATTGTGCCTGCCTCAACCACCTCCTCTGGCTGCTCATTTCAGGTATTCTCTACCTTCTATATAAAGACTTCACTCCTGGTGTCTTTTAAATCTTTTCCTTCAGTATCTCTGTCCTCTAGTTTTGAAATTCACAGCTCTGAGGAAAAGGCGATGACAGTCTACCTTAACCACTGTTTTATAAACTTCTATGAGGTCATCCCTCATAGAAAGGATTAGGAACAGTTATTACCCTACAACCATCAGGTTCTTGAACCAGCATGGATATCTTCATTCAACTCAACTCTGAACTAATTTAGACCATGAGACCATAAGATACAGGCTGATCCATTTCCCTCTCAGCCCCAATCTCCTGCCTTCTCCCCATATCCCTTCATGCCCTGACTAAACAAGAATCTATCAACCTCTGCCTTAATTATTCCCATTAACTTGGCCTCCACAGGGGCATCTGTGCCAATAAATTCCACAGATTCACCACTCTCTGGCTAAAGAAATTCCTCCCCATTTCCATTCTAAAAGGACATCCCTCTATTCTGTGGCTCTGTCTTCTGGTCTTAAACTACCCCAGCATAGGAGACATCCTCTCCTCATCCACTCTATTGAGGCCTTTCAATATTGATAGGTTCCAATGAAGTTGTCCTTCATTCTTCTGAGTTCCAGTCAGAAAAGGCCCAGAGCTGTCAAACGCTCTTCATATGACAAGCCTTTCAATCCCAAAATCATTTTCGTGAACCTCCCCAAAGTCAGCACATCCTTTCATAGATAATGGGCCCAAAACTACTCGCAATACTCCAAGTGAGGCCTTACCAGTGCTTTATAAAGCCTCAGCATTTCACAACCTACAGACTCAATTTCAAGAACTCTGCAACACAGTATTACTTATTTATGTTTAAAAAAATTATTTGCATGATTTGTCTTGCTGTGCACATTGGTTGTTTATCAGTCTTTGTTATTTATAATTTTTCATAAATTCTATTGCAGTTCTTGTAAATGCCTGCAAGAAAACAAATCCTAAAGTAGTATATGGTGACATACAGAGAACGTATTTTGATAATAAATTTACTTTGATCTTTCAACACATTTTCTTGCGCTTTGCAATGTAATGGCCCAGCATGTCTAACCTCATCCTGTAACTTGGGCCCTCTCGTCCAAGCACCCTCTCCAGCTTGACAACGTCCTTCCTATAAAAGGTGACCAAAACCTCACACAGTACTCCCAGTGTGCTCTCACTTACACGTATTAGACAGCAATGGAATCCGATGTGGACCTCTGCTACTGTAACTCATCCACTTCAAGGTTCAATGTCTTGTGCATTCAGAGATGCTCTTCTGCACACCCCTGTTATAACACATGGTTATTTGAGTTACTGTTGCCTTCTGCTTGAACCAAACAGCCATTTTCCTCTGACCTCCCTCATTAACGAGGTGTTTTCACCCACAGAACTGCCGCTCACTGGATGTGTTTTGTTTTTCACACCATTCTCTGTAAACTCTAGAGATTGATGTGTGTGAAAGTCCCAGGAGATCAGCAGTTCCTGAGTTACTCAAACCACCCCATCTGGCACTGACAAGTCAAAGTCACTTAGATCACATTTCTGCAGCAGAAGGTATAAAGTTTAAAGCTGAAAGTTCAAAGTAAATTTATTATCAAATTATTATATGTCACCATATAAGACCATAAGACACAGGAGTAGAATTAGGCCATTCAGCCCATCGAACCTGCTCTGCCATTCCATCATGGCTGATCCTGGGCCCCACTCAACTCCATACACCTACCTGCCTTCTTGCCATATCCTTTGATGCCCTGACTGATTAGGAAACTATTAACCTCTGCCTTAAATATACCCACGGACTTGGCCTCCACTGCAGTCTGTGGCAGAGCATTCCACAGATTCACTACTCTCTGGCTAAAACAATTCCACCTTACCTCTGTTCTGAAAGGTAGCCCCTCAATTTTGAGGCTGTTCCCTCTAGTTCTGGATACCCCCACCAGAAGAAGCATCCTCTCCACATCCACCCAACCTCATCTTTTCAATGTTCAGTAGGTTTCAATGACATCCCTATGCATTCTTCTAAATTCCAGTGAGTACAGGCCCAAAGCTTCCAAATTCTCCTCATATGTTGACCACTTCATTCCTGGAATCATCCTTGTGAACCTCCTCTGAACTCTCTCCAATGACAATGCATCCTTTCTGAGATTTAGAGCCCAAAACAATTGTCAATACTCCACGTGTGGCCTGACTAGTGTCCTATAAAGACTCAGCATTATCTCCCTGCTTTTATATTCTACTCCCTTTGAAATAAATGCCAACTGTTCATTTGCCTTCTTCACCACAGACTCACCTGTAAATTAAACTTCTGGGAGTCTTGCACAAGGACTCCCAAGTCCCTCTGCACCGCTGATGTTTGAACCTTCTCCTCATTTAGGTAAATCTGCACTACTGTTCCTTTTACCAAAAGTGCATTATCATACATTTCCCAACACTGTAGTCCACCTGCTATTTTTCACCCTTTCTTCCAATTTGTCTAAGTCCTGCTGCAATTGCATTGCTCTCTCAGCACTACTTACCCCTCCTTTGTATCATTCACAAACTTTGCCACAAAGCTATCAATTCCACAATCCAAATCATTGACAAACAATGTGAAAAGTAGCAGTTCCAATACTGACCCCTGGGGACACCACTCATCACCGGCAGCCAACCAGAAAAGGCCCCTTTATTCCCATTCGCTGCTTCCCGCCTGCCGACCATCCCTCTATCCATACCAGTATCTTTCCTGTAACACCATAGGATTTTACCTTGTTAAACAGTCTCGTGTGCGGTACGTTATCTAATGCCTATGCTACCCTGAGATTCATTTTCTTGCAGGCATTCACAATAGAACAAAGAAATACCATAGAGTCGTTGAAAAGCTACACATAAACAAAGACTGACAAACAACTAATGTGCAAAAGAAGACAAACTGTGCAAATACAAAAGAGTAAAATAAAATAATCATATAGATAATGAACTTTAGGTCTAATATCTGCTCAAACAGAGTGATGCATATCAAGAAGCAAGCTGGATTAAGGAGGAAAAGGAACACACTCACACAATTGAAGACATGCAAACACCTGGATATGCTATACCCACAACTGGAGAAGCATTGGCAGTGATAATACTCATATAGTTTTTGGTCTAAAAAATTTACAAACATTTGTACTTGCCTTCATCTGTACCTATGAATACATATCAACAATTTCTTAAAAATCCTGAAAAAGTGCACGAATATTTGGCAGAGGGTAAACCATATCACACACACTACACACAATAATTGTGAAATTCAAACAACATCTGATGATGCATTAGCGTACTATAATCACCCTGTCTATTAACAACAAAAAAAGAACAAACTCCATTATCAAAATAAACCGAGACATTTTCCAAGGCGACTCTCTAAGCTCACTACGGTTTTGTCTAGCTTTTTACCCACTCTCTAATTTATAGAATCGGACGAAAAATGGGTATCAAGTCAGAGACAACCAAACGAGTTATACCTTGACACACCTTCTACACATGGGTGATTTGAAATTATACGCTCCTTCAACAGTGAAGCTAAAGCAATTAGTTCAAACAGTAGAACTATTTTCGAAAGATGGTAAACATGAATTTTGAACTGTATAATGCAAAACAATAAACATCAAGAAAGGTGCAATAGAGCCAATAGAACAGAAGACAGAACAGAAGGATACAATACAACTGATGGTTGAATATGAAATTTAAGTATCTGGGATATCAACAAGCAAAGAAAATAGATCATAGTGCGATAAAGGGAAAACTTTTGACAGAATTTATTTCGAGGTTTAAGAAAATCTGCCACACAGAACTCAACAGTAAAAATATAGCAAAGCCAATAGGCACTTTCACTACACCCATATTACTGTATTTTTTTGGCATAATACCTTGGTCTGAAATGGATTTGGAAAATTTACAAAGAAAAGTAAGAACAGAAATGACAAATTTTAGAAAACTCTGTACACTCAACCACACTTAGATTTACACTACCTGGGACAGAATGGCGAAACGGAATAACAGACAGAGAAAATTCACACAGAAGTCAGATAAAACTTCGAAGGATATACAGTACTTTCATCAACAAAAAAAAAGATTCAGCACTCCACGTGAGCATATGCAATTCTGATAAGAAGCTCACAACATTAAACTTCAGTAAAGCACAACCCAGAAAAATGAAGACATTATTACTACAGTAGAAAAAGTTAACTAAAGGAAGATCATGACCCTCCATGGAAGACATCCTCACAATCTGAGCAGACTAGATGTTGACAAGGAAGCGTCAAAGGCCTGACTCAGAGTTGGAGATCTCTTCCCAGAAACAGAGGGGTTCCTTGTGGCAATACAGGACCAGGCGGTTATCACAAAACTGATGAAAAATACATAAATAAAAGACCAACAAATTCAAGATGATATATACAGAAAATACCAAGAGAAATGAGAAACAATCCAATGCATTCCAGGAGTTTAACTCGAACTGATTAACAGGCACAATCAGGTGTCAAAAATCATTTATCAAAATCCTGCTTTAAATTAGAAACTCATAAAAGAAACCATACAGTATTAAATGTAAGTCTGGTCGAGTTTCAGAGTCAAGAGTCCTACAAATTATATTATAACCGATCCGTTATTACAGATTGGGCAATCCATAATAACTGTCCAGATATAATATTATAGGATAAACATGCAAGAATAATTTAACTAATAGATATTGCCATTCCAAATACACAAAACATACAGAAATCAATAAGTGAAAAACACCAAAAATACACTGAATTACAAAAGGAAATTGAAAAATTATGGAACACGAGCAATGTATACATTGTCCCGATAGTAATCTCCACAACTGGTATCACCCCAGAGTTGCTACATAATAGCAATAAACAATTAGACCATAACATATAGGAGCAGAATTAGGCCATTTGGCCCATCAAGTCTGCTCCACCATTTCATTATGGCTGATCCACTTTCCCTCTCAGCCCCAATCTCCTGCTTTCTCCCCGTATTAGATTAGATTAGATTCAACTTTATTTTCATTGTGCCGAGTACAGATACAAAGCCAAATGAAATGCAGTTAGCATTTAACCAGAACTGCAAAGAGTAGTGTTATTTACAAAATAACTGCAAATAAAAAGTAAGTGCTACAGCACACAAATATAAAAGTACTGAGACAGTACAATATGGGTGCAATACGCTTAGCGCTGTGATGTGAGGTTCAGCAGCCTCAGGGAAGAAGCTCTTCCCGTGCCTGCTGGTGCGGGAGCGGAGGCTCCTGTAGCGCCTACCGGATGGGAGGAGAGTAAAAAGTTCATGGTTAGGGTGAGATGCACCCTTGATAATGTATCCCTTTATGCCCTGACAAATCAAGAATCTGTCAACCTCTGCCTTAAATATAGATAAAGACTTGGCCTCCACAGCTGCTCGTAGCAATGAGTTCCACAGGTTCACCACTCACTGGCTTAAGAAATTCCTCCTTATCTCTGTTCAAAAAGAGCTGTCCTCTATTCTGAGGCACTGTCCTCTGGTCTTAGACTCTCCCACCATAGGAAATACCATCTCCACATCCACTCTATCAAGTCCTTTCACCATTCGATAGGTTTCAATGAAGTCACCTCAGATCCTTCTGAATTCCAGTGAAAACAGGCCCGGAGCCATCAAATGCTTTTCATATCACAGGCCACTCGAACCTGGAATCAATTTTGTGAACCTCCTTTGAAGCCACTCCAGTTCAGCACATCCTCTCTAAGATAAGGGGCCCAAACCTGCTCATAATACACAACTTGAGGCCTCACCAGTACTTTAAAAAGTCTCAACATTACATCTTTGCTTTTAAATTCTAGTCCTCTTGAAATGAATGCTAACATTTAATTTGCCTTCCTCACCCACAGACTCAACCTGCAAATGAACCTTTAGGGAATCCTGCACAAGGACTCCCAAGTCCCTTTGTGCCTTAGTCTTTACCTTCTTAATGACTTTTTAGTTGCCTTCTGTTGGTATTTAAGCTTCCCAATCCTCTAACTTGCAACTAATTTTTGCTCTATCGTATGCCCTCTCCCTGACTTGTATGTTGGCTTTGACTTCTCTTATTAGCCAAGGTTGTGTTACCTTGCCTTTAATATACTTCTTCCTCTTTGAGATGTGTATATTCTGAGCCTTCCGAATTGCTTCAAGAAATTTCAGCCATTGCTGCTCTGCTGCCATCCCTGCCAGTATCTTTTCCAATCAATTCTGGCCAACTCCTCTCTCATGTCTCTGTAACTGCATTTACTTTACTGTGATACTGATACCTCTGACTTTATCTCCTCCTTCTCAAAATACAGGATGAATTCAATCATATTATGATCATTTTCTCCTAAGGGTTCCTTTACCTTAAGCTCTCTAATCAATTCCAGATCATTGTACCACACCCAATCCAAAATAGCTGATCCCCTAATAGGCTCAGCCATGAGCTGCTCTATAAAGCCATCTTGCAGGTATTCTAGAAACTCCCCCCTCTGGAATTCAGGATGAACCTGATTTTCTGAATCTACCTGCATGTTGAAATCCCCCATAACTATTGTAACATTGCCCCTTTAGGCATGCATTTTCTATCTCCCGTTGTAATTTGTAGACAACATCCTTGTAGATTTGTAATTTGTAGACCCCTACTATTTGGGGGTTTGCATATACTTTAACTCCCATCAGCACCTTTTTACCTTTTACCAGGAGCTGGACTTGGTTGTCAGAGCATATTTGAGACGCATGCCATTGGGAGCATTTAATAGGTAGTGGGAGCTTGTCCCCATTACCAACACTAACTATAACAACCTTTCTGGATATAAATCTCCAGAAAGCCACAATAATAAAAACAAATAGAATAGTCCAAAAGTTCCTATCAATTATGAAATGAGTGTGCTTGGCTATGCCCATACATCGTTTTACCAGATGGAGCTGAGAAATAATAAAAATACAATAATAATAATAGATAAATGAATGAAAAAATAAATAATACTGAGAACGTGAGTTATAGAGTTCTTGAAAGTGAGTTCTTATGTTGTGGAATCAGTCCAGAGTTGAGGTGAGTGAAGTTATCCATGCTGGTTCAGGGGCCTGTTGGTTAACTGTTCCTGACCCTAAGGTCCTGCATGATGGCAGGAGTGAGAGGGGAACATGACCTGGATACTGCATTCTTGTGGCAACACTCCATTGCATAAGTGGTCAATGGTGTGGAGGGCTTTTTCCTGTGAAGGCTGTGTCCACCACTTTTTGTATACAGTATGTTTTCCATATAATTGCCAGTGGTGAAGCAATGAATTGGGAGGTCAGGATGGGAGAAGTGCAAAGATCTTGGAGGGTTTTAGATATACCACAGAAGGCTTTGAACATAAAAAAGAGAGTTAAATTCAAGACATTCATGAATCAGGAGTCATAGTGTGTTCTGCCCAGACTAGTAAAGCACTGTATGCAGCCTTTAAGTACTGATGGGTATTACAGCAACTCCAGCTTTTATTAATGAATTTATATTTGAACTTTGCTCGTTGGGAAAAAAGCATTTAAACATAACTCAAATTAATTTGCAAATTAAAATAAATAAACTTGCATTAATTGTGATCAATAATCACAAAAATGTTTGCAATGATCACACATCAGTTCAAGTTATAATTGCAATATGATAAATGCTATTTATTTATCGCCCTTTTGATCTGTCTCTTAGATACTGCTTTTCCTCACTGCATTGTTATTTTCCTTTCACTGTCTTCCTGTCCATTACACTGTCTCTTTTCCTGTTTTTATTATTCTCTCTGTTTCGTCCTCTCACTGCCACTTTCTGCTCTGACTTTCCTTTCTACCCCCTCTCCCTTTCTCTGTGACTGCATCCTGTCCCTGTTTCTTTGTCTCCTCTATCTCCAAGATCCAATTTTATTTGCCATCTCTACATTGAAAAATACAGTGAAATGTGCCACTTGTGTTAACAGCCAACACAGCCGAAGGATGCACTGGGGGCCGTCCGCAAGTGTTGCCACGTATTCCGGTGCCACCATAGCATGCCCACAATGTTTGGCACAACAACCCAGAACTCAATAAGCAACAAAACAGCAACTGCAAAAACAGCCCCCATTCCTCCCTCCCTCCCACCCACATGCACACATGGATCTTTGACTCCACTGTAATTCCAGAAACTAATGAAAAGAAAAACACGGGAGATCGAAGATATTTGTGTACTTAGTTTTACTTCAATTAAGGCACACAATTATGACGTGATGGTATAATGACGTATGCCAGTCACAAACTTCTTACATATAACCCATAATGCATTATGTAAACAACAAAGAATGCTTAATCAAACAATATATTTACAATATTACAGTACTCAAATATTGCTGAAATATCCAATACATTATACATCTCCTTACTTAGCTATAAACTACAACTCAATATCTAATGTACCTTGACTCAAATATGTAACGTATTGCTCAGTGTCTGTATATATAATAAATACACAATATACTCTGTAATGCAACTACTATATGGATATCCATAGCATAGTAAATTTTAAATTGTCCCATTCAGACTTAAACATTTAATCATTATGGATTACTTCTTATTCTTCATTCCTGATGGGGTTGTGGGTGGGTGGGGTTGCTGTTCTCCACTTGGCAGGTGAGATTTGTGGCTGTGAAAAAATCTCAGGTTCTGGGGCCTCCTCCGTGGCCGTTGTAGGAGTTGACTCTGGGTCTGCAGGAAGTGGCTCTGACAGCTGTGGCCACTTTTCCTCTCTAACAGTTGACTCTGCTCTCCTCAGCTGATTGATGTGTCGTCTCCAGATGACATCAGACGCAATCTCCTCTGTGTAGGAGAGTGGTCTAATTATATCCTTGATCTTCTCACCTTAATCTTTAATCGTCCTTTACCTTTTGGAAGGCCACCTCATAATGCCAGTCCCCGATCTGTAACAATGAGTTCAAGGGCTGGAGCGCAGGAGCCAGGCTTGGCAGGAGCCTGTTATAGTAATTGACAAACCCTAAGAAGGACCGCAACCATGACATGCCGCTTGGCCTTAGGTATCCACCATTGGTGGTATTTTCTCAGCACGCTTGCGTAACTTCTCCGGTTTCAGATGGCACTACTGAAGATGTGCGATGGCTTACTCGTAAGTCATAAGGCAAGAGAATCGACCGAAAACATTACTTATATCACCTTGTGGTGAGCTATCGCTGCAGATGGTGAGGAGGCAGGCGTAGGCGAGGCTGGTCTGGGGGATGAGCCGTGCTGGGGCGTTGCCATGCACAATGTGTTTGGGCTGCTGGGTTCGCAGACAGAGCTGGCGGTGTGGTGAGCAATTTGCAGAGGAGTCGACGTGGAAGAGTTTCGATGTCCATCCACCGAACCAGGGTGCAAACTCTAAGCTGATTTGGTTAGATCAAGAATGGCTTCCAGCAGGGCCCGACGGTGTATCGGGATGCCTGGATTTGGGTCCCAGAACATGACTCTACTTGGTGCTTGGACCATTTCAAAGTAGGCACGGATAGACTGGAAGCCCGAGTGTCGCGATCGGAGGCGAGGGTTGGGCTGATTCTGTTCGCTCTCCTGCGAATGTTCACTCCTTTCTCTACGGTGCTGAGGCTGGGAACTGATCCGGCTGCTCCGAGAGCAGACCTGGGACTCAGTCTGGTTCGGAATGCTGCCGGCTTGCTTCTACTGTTTGCACAATGGGTGTTTTTTTTTCCTTTTCTCTTTTTCTCTGTGCAATGGTTTTTATTTTTCTTTTATTTGGGTTATTTGAGTTTCTTGCTTTGTGACTGCCTCTAACCAAACAAATTTCAAGGTATATAATTTATACATTCTTTGATAATAAATCTGTTTTGAATCTTTGAACCTTTAAAACTTTTGAATCAAAATCTTGTGCGTCAGTGGTGTGACCACAGTAAGTGATGGTTGGTTTAAAGACTTGTTGCATCATGCTCTGAGCCCATAATCTTCTAGTCTTTTTAACACAATGTCTTGAGGTTTCGGAGACATACCTTGTCATCCTCACCGGTAACAATGATGCCATCCAGGTTATACTGTGTGCCTGGGCAGCCTTGCAGCACCTGGTCCATACCTTTTTGCCAGAGTGCAGGTACAGATGCTGCTCCAAAAATCCTGTTTTAGCCGATGAAGCCCTTTGTGAGTGTTTACGGTGAGAAATACTTTGGCTCTTTTCCCATCTTCATCTGTAGGTAAGCCTTAGCTAAGTCCACTTTGCTGAAGTGTTTCCCTCCAGAAAGGCTTGCAAAGATCTCCTCTATCCCGGGCAGAATGTATTGATCTATATTCAGTACTGAGTTGATGGTGACCTTAAAATCACCACATATTCTGACAGACCCTTCCTTCTTTCCACAGAAGTAATCTTTTCTTAGTATAAATTCTTAGTTGGATATCTGCAGGCTTCAGTTCAGTATCTTTAAAATGTCATTCAAGCTCTTTTTGTAGAATGACTGAAACAGCTGAGCCAGTATCAATTTCCATTTTAATTAATTTGCTGTTCACTTCTGGAGTAATTCATTTTGCTTGTCTATTGTTAGTTTTCACATTGTAAATCTCAAGGTCGCTCAGTTATGTATCACTCTTATCATGATCAGAGTTTGTTTATCAATTGCGTGCAGATTAGTGCTCTTTTCGAAACTGCAACTTGACTTTTTATTTTTATCTCTTCCTTGTACGGTATTTTCATTTTTGTCTACCCAACGTGATCTTTGTATGTGTCCTATGAAACATTCTCTGCAAGTTTCACCTTTAAGGCTCCATCGGTCTGGTGCATATGAGCCCTTGCCACAATGGTAGCACATTTATTTTGGCCAGGCAGGTTCCTGCTTAGCGGTTGCAATTTTGTTCATGCTCACTTTTGTTCCTGACTGCCATCCTGGCTGTAGTTTCCATTGATACAGTGATTTCAACCGCTCTTTTAAATGTGAGTGGTACTTAGGAGCCGTTTTTGAATGCTTTCTTGTAAGATTCCACAAACTAAACAATCTCTCAGAGCATCATTAAGTCCATCACTAAAAGTTTGTTGCTCACTTCTATTATTCGCACGAATTGTTATTTTTTTCTTTTCTCTTGCGCATCAGGGGTTGGTCTTATTTTGTTATTCATATGGGTTCTTTTGGGTTTCTTGCTTTGAGGCTGCCTGTAAGCAAACAATTCTCAAGGCTGTATAATTTATACATTCTTTGATAATAAATGTACTTTGAATTTTGAACAATGCTCAGACAATTTCTTCAGTTTGGCCATGTCAGCTGAAATTGACTCCTCTTCTTTTTAATTTCATTTATGAAACCTGAAGTATTCTGCAATCAACAATGGTCTCGATTCTAAGTGTTCCTGCGTTACGTTCATGATATCAGGTCACTTCGGCTTGTTTGGTTGGAGCAGTTAAATGTCCAAACAAGCTGTATGCCTTTCCACCTACTGCCCTCAGTAACACTGGCACTCACTTTTCATCAGCTATTTCAGTTGCTTCAAAATACAGCTTAATTTATTCAGTATACATCGTCCAGTTATCTGTTGAGCAATTGAACGCCTCTATCTTTTTGATGGAGCCAGCCATTTCTTCTTTTTAAAAATTTATTATTATTACCACTGTTTATTAACCCAGGAATTTCAGTCACTTTCTGTCCTTTTTTAAAACTCAAGCGTTTCTTTCCCCTTGCAAGAAATTCAAATGGCTACCCCCGTCCTTGCAAAGAAAAAAAAAAATTGCTGCATTTCAACAGGTAGGTCGTCATCTCGTGTTCATTTTAAAGCTCCATCATGACCACTGTTATGTTTTGTAACTACAAAGATTAATAGAAAGAAAATCATGGGAACTCGGGAATAACTCAGGTACTTAGCTTTACTTCAGTGAGGCGCTCACATATAACATGATGGTGTAATGTAGGTCATTCACGTACTTCTTACATATAACCCACAATGAATTATGTAAACAACAAAGAATGCCTTTCTGTTTCTTTCCCCTCCCAACCCTCTCACTCTATCACATTCTCTCTCCCCCCACTTTCTCTCTCTCTCTCTCTATCTATCTATCTATCTATCTATCTATCTATCTGTCTCCATCCTTCTCTGTCTCTCTCTCTCTCTCCCTCTTCTTCGCATGCATTCTATTTCCAATCTCCCTCAAAAGCTGAGGCAAGCCCAGAAACAACTTAGGGAGCGGTTTGGGGGAGGCAGTAATGCATCTGGATTTAATAAACTAGGGCTTTCACTTTACATCCCTTTGGTGATTGTGGACCGAATGCGTTTATCCCGACCTCAAGACTAAACATGGGAAGGGAAATAAACAGCTTCCCTGCCTCCAAAATCAATGGCCATTTGCTTTAAGCTGAGATGCTGAATTAAAGATGATTACTTTACTGAAAGATCAGTGCTTAATCTTAAAGAAGGAAAAGAGATATGTATTAAGAGTGGGAACTGTCAGTTTAAATTATCCAGATTTAGACAGATCAAAGGGACTGTATCCCACTGTTGTCAGAGCCACAGTCCCAGTTATCACTACTCACTAACTTTATAGTACGTTTCTTCTTTGATGAATTAATATTTAAATAAAAAACATACTTCAGACTGTGAAGGGAGGAGATCAAAAGGCCATGCTACTGGGAGAAATAATGTCACTTTATCCCTTGGAATTCAGACCGAGGATCGTGATTCAGGAAGTGTCAGTGATGGGGAAACTGCTCCACATTCACAAAGCAGATGAATTTACAGTCCTGAAGAAGAGTTTTGGCATGAAACGTCAACTGTTTATTCTCTCCATAGGTGCTGCCTGACCTGTTGGGTTCTTCTGGCATTTTGTGTATGTTACTCTGGATTTGCAGAACCTGCGTCAGTGGTTGCATAACCAGGACTGGTGATGAGCACCAGCTGCTCATATATATATATCAAAGTTTCAAAGGTTCATTTATTATCATAGCATGTATCCATATACAACTCTGAAATTTGTCTTCTCCAGATAGCCACAAAACAAAGAGAGAACACAAAAGTCATTCAGTGACAAACTTTAAACCCAGCCCCCCCCCCATACAAAAAGGAATGACATCCCAATAATCAAACTCCCAACCCCTCCACTGCACAAAATGGAATAGGAACATCGACCCCTCTGAAAAACAACCCCTCCCCTGCACAAAATGGAATAGGAACATCGACCCCTCCCCTGCACAAAATGGAATAGGAACATCGACCCCCCCCCCTGAAAAACAACCCCTCCCCTGCACAAAATGGAATAGGAACATCGACCCCCCCCCTGAAAAACAACCCCTCCCCTACACAAAATGGAATAGGAACATCGACCCCCCCGAAAAACAACCCCTCCCCTGCACAAAATGGAATAGGAACATCGACCCCCCCTGAAAAACAACCCCTCCCCTGCACAAAATGGAATAGGAACATCGACCCCCCCTGAAAAACAACCCCTCCCCTGCACAAAATGGAATAGGAACATCGACCCCCCCCGAAAAACAACCCCTCCCCTGCACAAAAAGCTAATAGAACATCAGCACCCAACACTCTTCCCTCACACAGTGAAATGGAAAAGAGGGAGCAGACGATAAAAAAAACACACAGAACATAAAACCAAAACTCTGAAAAAGGTCCGCAGTGCAAAAACGCAACAGTCCGATCCATAAACGCAGAACCCCGAGGCCATCCTATGATATCATCGAAAGAGAGAGACTCCATTCGAGGCAGAGAAGCCACAGTGAGCCACACAGCAATAGGCTGCTCACCCACTCCTCTGGCAGCGATCAAAAGGCAGGTAGTTGGTGCTGACACTCGCTTGCCTTCTCCTTTTGCCTCGATATCTCAATCTTCCTCAAGGGTTTAATTGGCAAAATGGAGTCGAATGTCTTGAAGTTTCAAGGCCACCCGGCTTCCCGGAATCTCCTTGGAGACAGCAAGGCACTGTATCACTCAAACGACCTCCAAACTGTAAATCGCCAGCTCTAACAGTCCCAGAAACACATTTAAGAAAAACAGACATTCAAGAGTTTAAAAAAAAGATATCTTTGTTTGCTATCTAGAAAATGTCATTGAGGCACTGATCGTGTGGATAGTCAGAGGCTTTTTCCCAGGGCTGAAATGGCTAACACGAGAGGGCACAGTTTTAAGGTGCTTGCAAGTAGGTACAAGGGGGATGCCAGAGGCAAGTTTTTCACACAGACAGTGGTGGGTTGTGGAATGCACTGCCAGTGATGGTGGTGGAGGTGGATACGATAGGGTCTTTTAAGAGACTCTTAGATAGGTACATGGAGCTTAGAAAAGTTGAGGGCTATGAGGTAGGGTAATTCTAGGCAGTTTCTAGAGTAGGTTACATGGTCGGCTCAACATACTGTGTATCTATTTTATAAATACTACATTTATATAGAATAAGTAGTGCAAAAAGAGAGAAAACATTGTGTTCAAGGGTTTATAGACTGTTCAGAAATCTGATGGCAGAGGGGAAGAAGCTGTTCCTAAAATGTTGAATGTGTGTCTTCTTGCGCTTGTTCCTAATCTCTGATGGCAGCAATGAAAAGAGGGAAAGTCCTGGGCAATGGGGATCCTTAGTGATCGATGTGGTGTTTTTCAGGCAGCGCCTTTTGAAAATGTCTTTGGTGGCCATGATAGAGCTGCCTGAGTTTTCAGACCTCTACAGTTTTTTGTCAAGTCCTGTGCAGTGCCAGCCCCACCCCCCCACCCCCCCACTGCCACCTTCATACCAGACAGTGATGCAACCATTCAGAATGCTGTCCGCTATATATTTGTAGAAATTTGCAACAGTCTTCAGTGACATACCGAATCTCCTTTGACTCGTAATGAAATAGGAACAGCTGCCGATGTTCCTTCTTTGCAATTGGATCAATATGTTGGGCCCAGGACAGGTCCAGAGACATGTTGACACCTAGGAACATGAAAATGAAAAGTAAGATTGAAGCAAAGCAGAAGAAGATTCATCTAGAGCTAAAATTCTAGCAAGGATCTGATGATCCAAATGGCCTCTGTCTGTGCTGTAAATTTCTGTAAATCTTCTGTGATAAGAGTGGTTGCCGGGCAGAGCTTTTACTGCTTGAGACATTTGGTGAGCTAATTGAAAGACTGAGCAGATTGTTTAGAAAATCAGTTTTTTTATTACTTGAACGGTTACGAGAATGTTAATCGCAGGCTCTTAAATTCAGAATAAAGTTAGAGAGAGCAAAATAGATCCATAAAAACCCCTTTCAAACATCTGGTATCCTTTAATGACAGGGTATTATAGTGAGAGCAGGATAGCAAACACAACCCTATGGAGATAGGCAGCAGAGACAGGCACCACAATTCTGAACGCCACAGACATCTACAGCATCTCTATGGAAATTGTGAGCTCACAATGCCTCGTCCCTTAACTCTTAAAGAGAGTTCAGACAAAACTTAACCAATTTTCAGATGTTGGAATTCAGTGTCAAGTTTGAGATCTCTGACCTTTCAACCTAATCCAAGATCAGTGTGATGCTTTATCTGCATAGCCCTCCATGTGCCTGTCTAAAAGTCTCTCAAATGTCCCTAACGTATCTGCCTCTACCATCATCCCGGGCAGCACGTTCCACACACCCACCACTCTCTGTGGAAAAACTTACATCTGACCTCTCCCCTATACTTTCCTCAAATCACCTTAAAACTATGCCACTCTTTCTGGCATCTCCCCTAATCTTTCCCCCGCTCAGCTGAAAAGGATGTCCTCTGGTACTGGCCATTGCTGTTCTGGGTAAAAGGTGCTGGCTGTTCACTTTGTATGTGCCTCTTATTATCTTACACACCTCTATCTCATCCTCATTCAGTCCAAAGAAAAAAGCCCTAGCTCACCAAATCCTTCCTAATAGGCCATGCTTTCTAATCCAGACAGCAGCCTGGCAAATCTCCTCTGCACCCTCTCTAAAGCTTCCTCATCCAAGTGTGCTCTAACCAGGGTTTTATAGAGCTGCAACATTACCTCACGGCTCTTGAAGTCAATCCCCCGACTAGTGAAGGCCAACACTCCTTACACCTTCTTCACCACCCTATTAACTGCCTGGCAACTTTCAGGGATCTATGGACTCGGAGCCCAAGATCTCTCTGTTCTTCCACACTGCTAAGAATCCTGCCATTAGTGCTGCTGTACTTTGCCTTTAAGTTTGTCCTACCCAAGAGAATCACTTCACACTTTTCCGAATTCAACTCCATTTGCCATTTCTCAGCCAAGTTCTGCACCCTATCAATGTCCAGTTGTAACCTAAGACAACCTTCTACACGATCCACAACACCACCAACCTTTGTCTCATCTGCAAAAACACTAACCCACCCTTCCATTTTCTTATCTAAGTCATTTATAAAAATTACAATGAGCATGGGTCCCACAAACATGTCCCTGCAGAACATCACTGGTCAACGACCTCCAGAGAGAATACAATCTGTCTCCTACTACACTCTGCCTTCTCAGAGCAAGTCAGTTCTGAATCCATGTGGCCAAGGATCGCATGTCTCCTGACTTTCTGAATGAGCCAAGTGTCTATATTCTTTGAGAATGTTCTTGCAGGCAGATGCCCTTGTACATACACTACTGTGTGACAGTCTTAGGCACATACATACTGTATATGTAGCTAGGGCGCCTAAACCATTTGCAGAGTACTGTAGTAATTCAGTAATTTTATGTATTACACTGTACTGCGGCCGCAAAGCAAAAACAAATTTAATGACATATATGAGTGATGATAAACCTGATTCTGATATTGTGGTCTGAGAGTGAGAAGGGGGCAGGGAGAGGGGAATCATGGTTGGGAAAAGGAGAAGGGAGAGGGGAGGGAGTGGGAAGCATCAGAGAGACATTCTGTAATGATCATAAACCAGTTATTTAGAATCGAATGCCTGGTGTCTCAAGGATGGGTATGTCTGCACCCAACCCACCCCCTGCCCCGGCACTCCTCTGCCGCCTGATCCACACCCCTCCCACGGCACTCCACCCTCAACATTCTTAACTTCCTTTGCTCCTGACAGATTTACAAACTCACTCTCCGCTCCACATTGACTGTGTAAAAGTACCCTAGCTATATGTACGAGGGGTGATTGATAAGTTCGTAGCCTAAGGTTGAAGGAGTCAATTTTAGAAAACCTAGCACATTTATTTTTCAACATAGTCCCCTCCCACATTTACACACTTGGTCCAGCGGTCGTGGAGCATACGGATCTTGGACCTCCAGGAAGAGTCCACAACAGGGGTGATTGATAAGTTCTTGGCCTAAGGTAGAAGGAGATGAGTTATACAGCTCTCGTTACATGCACATGCAGGTCAACTCTTTGAGTGATTATGCAGAAAATTTTAAGTTAATAACTCATCTCCTTCTACCATAGGCCACGAACATATCAATCACCCCTCGCATGCGCCTAAGACTTTTGCCCAATATGTTTAAGGCCAATAGACGTTGCACTACCCTTAGTAAAATGTTATTGACTTGTTTATGTTAATATTACAAACTAATTTACGTAAGTTGAATGTGTTTCAGAAATAAAAAGTTGCGAAGCAGTACTTGTTACTGGTTGGACTTTCAAGGCTCATGTTGGAACTGCCTTTTGAAAAGATGAGAAGCACCAATTAAACTGAGGGACAAGGGGGAAGACCAAGAGCTAAGATAGTTCCTGGTCTCTCCTGACCTGCCTTGCACTGCACTAGAACAGGGAAAACCCTACAGAATTAGCAGAAACTTGGGAAATCCCTGCTGACATGGAAGGCAGAGGAATACAGGGAAGACAAAGGAAGCAGGGCTGGCTTCAAAGTGCAAAGCACAAAACATCTGAAATAAAACTTAATTACCCTCTGCAATGCAGTCATTATTGTTAGGTGGGCGAATGTGGTATAAACATGACACCAGATTTATACCACAATCAGCCAGGAGATGGCCTGTTAATTGGTTAGCTGTGTACTGGCATGTTTTAATTGGCTGTTATTTTGCCAACAATTTTGTTGGTATATAACCAAAATGAGTCACTTTAATTGGTTTTAATTAAACACTGTTTTTTTTTAAAAAATTAATAAAAACATCAGAGTTATTGATTTCTTCTAAAACTGGAGCAAACAACAAGAGAGAGGAATTTCATGGAAATTTATCCACTATTTTAAAAGGTATGAATGGCCTAATGCTGCTCCTATGGTCTTATGGTCCTCTGATTGGTCAAATGGAGATGTGGTAGGGTGCATGACTCCCAGCAAACAAGCCATAGAGAAACAAAGAATTATAGCCCAAATGGCAACTGGTTTGAAGAATGGAGAGGGCAGAATTGATGGAAGTTCTCCTAATGAAAGCAGAACAATTTATATGCAACATTCCAGCACAGTACAGGCCCTTCAGCTCACAATGATATTCTGACTTTTTAACCCACTCCCTCACTTAAATCCAAATCAAGCGCTAGTCTCGGCACCATCAAGCTGGCTGGTGGTGTAGTGGCATCAGCGCTGGACTTCGGGGCGTGAGGTCCTGAGTTCGAATCCGGCCGGCTCCTATGCATGCTTTCTATGAGCGTCGAGCTAGCAACTTGATCTCATAAAAAAAGTACTAATGGTGTTGAGGTCTTCATCAATAATGAAAGACAAACCTTAATTAATAAGATCAATCTAACCCTTCCCTCCTACATGGCCCTCCATTTTATCATCTATTTCTCTAGAAAAATTGAGAAAGAGTAAGAAAACAAACTCAATCCATTACTTGCATCAGTGTGGACACCAGTTGGATTGAAGCGAGGTTATGCATTCTCCACTCTGGCTAGTTCGTTCATTATGTGCCGTGTTGAATGACATGGGCAATCTTGGTCTTTCCATGACTATGATTGTTCTTGGTAAATTTTTCTACAGGAGGATGATGAAGTCAGAAGCTGGGAGGTGTTAGGTGGAAGAGGTGAAGAGCTGAAGAAGAAGGAATCTGATAGGAGAGGACAATGGAGAGAAAGGGAAGGGGTACCAAAGGGAGAGTGATAGACAGATGAGGAGAAGAGAAGAGGTGAGCCAGTAGCCTTCAGGAGTAGTCTAAAACATCATCTGTTTATTTCTTTCCATAGGTGTTGCCTGACCTTCTGAGCTCCTCCAGCCTTTTGTGTGTGCTTAATCTGGATTTCCGGCATCTGCAGAATCTCTTGTGTTTATCAATTGTTCAGAAGTTGTCCATCCCAGGTTTGTGGTACTAATTCAATGAAGCTGTAGTACATGCTCAGCCTCTGCCATAAATGTGTTTAACTCTGCCAATAGGGAATGACTTTCAAGGCAAACGTTTGCTCTTTCTGAGGCCTAGCCAGTGAACAATGCTGGGAGCCAAGCCCAAGTGACTTCTGAGCATGACAAGGATCTGTGACACACCCCCTCACCCTCTCCACTCAAAACGCACAATCCAGAGCTTCAGGCCATTCGCACACATGGATGATGACAACTTGAGTGAGATACCTTGATGGAATATGGCAAGTTCAGAGGTAGCAAGAACCTAGAACGAGGAGGATAAAGTGCTGGACGTTTCTACTCAGCCAGAAATTACATTTAGAAGGTTGCAAAGCAGTGGAAGCTGACGTTCCTACTCATTTGTGGAGCATATTCAGGACTAAAGGTTTCCCAGTGGCCTCCAGTTTAATTCTACAACCCATTCCCATTCTGACATTTTGGACCATAGCTTCCTCTGTGGTCATGATGAGGCCACTCTCAGGTTGGAGAAGCAACATCTCATATTCTGTTTGGGTAGCCCCCAACCTGATGGCATAAACATAAATTTCTTTAACTTTGGGCAATTTCTCCCCCTCCTCTCTCTTTCCATTCCTCATTTTGGCTTCCCTCTCATCCCTTCTCTTCAGCTGCCCATCACCTCCCTCTGGTGCCCTTCCTCATTCGCTTTCATCCATGACTCCACTCTCCTATCACATTCCTTCTTCTTCAGCACTTCCACCTATCCCCTCTCAGCTTCATACTAGATCCACCCCCCAACTTCTCCAACCACCTAGGTCCTTATTCTGGCTTCTTCCCCCTTCCTTTCCAGTCCTGATGATGGACCTCAGTCCAAAACATCGACTGTTTATTCCCCTCCATAGATGCTGCCTGACCAGCTGAGTTCCTCCAGCATTTTGTGTGTTTTGCTCAGGTGAGTAATTATAGACACAAAGGGAATGGAGGGATACGGGGATCAGAAGGGAAGGTGCAGCCTGGATCAGCAGTGACATCATTACTAACTTTCTGCCCATTATGCCATATGCTGTTAGGGCAGCAATGAGGGTCCTCCATCTCTGTCTGTATAGAAGGATTCTGCATTGATGTTTCCATAACAATTGTTTTTTTGACCAGTTAGGGTTGTTAGCCCTGAGCTGAACCCCCAAACCTGAAATGGACCACTCAGTCCGGCCTCTGACCTTTGACCTGTTTGGCATGGCTGACCCTAACTAGAGCTAAAACACAAGGCCCGGACTTCAACCAACGTACTGTAGCTCTCCAGAACATTAAGGCACGCAAGCCTTCAAATCCAATGATAAGGTTGTGGTCCTCTTGGAGGAGTGACCTCATCGAGAGGGACAAAATGTTCTTGCATTCCTAGCACCAGCATTCATGGAATGTCAGCTGTGAGCTGCGGAGGAGGGATGAAAGTTGGCGATAGATAAAAGAATGCCGCACTGTGTGAAGTGTAACAACAATGTGACATTTGAAAGCTATATATTTATGATGTTGGGAGATAATGATTAATACGTTGTTACTAGCTAGTTCCCGTTCTTTGCAACTATTTACCATGAAATTGATTTGACAAGTTGATTCCATGCAGACTGAAGTACTGCACTGCCATAACACAGGGCAGATGAAGCATGTACGGTATTGTGCAAACGTCCTAGACCAGAGCTTAAGACATTTGCACAGTACTGTATTTGTCAACATGGAGTAGAGGGCAAGTTTGTAAATCTGGCAGGAGCAAAGATCAGCCATGATCTTGTTGAATGGCAGAGCAGGCTTGAGGGGCCGATTGGCCTACTCCTGCTCCTATCTCTTATGTTCTTATGTTCAAAGGATGTTGGAAATGGTGAGTGTGGAGCACCAGTGAGTGGCGTGGGACGGGTGGCAGAGAAGGAGTGCCTGGAGGGGGGGTGTCGGGGTGCAGACACACCCAGCCCTGAGACACCAGGCAAGGTAATTTAATTCCAAACAATCAGTTTATTGATCATTACAGAATATCTCTCTGTTGCTATCCTCTCCCTCCCCTCTCTCTTCCTCTTTTCCCAACCATGATTCCCCTCTCCCTGTCCCCTTCCCACTCTCAGTCCACAATGGAGACCCAGATCAGAATCAGGTTTATCATCTCTCACATATGTCATGATATTTGTTTTTTTTGCAGCAGCAGTACAGTGCAGTACATGAAATTACTACAAAAGTTACTCTAGCTGTATATATGTTCCCAAGACTTCTGCATAGTTCTGTACTTTAGTATAAAACCAATGAAACTGCTCTGCCATTATTTAAAGGATTGACGTACCATTTTGTGGGGGCTACCAGCTCACAATATTCTGTATTGGCAATGTCAGCTCTGACTTGGTGGGGAGTGCCCATGCCATGGTTAGGTGCCTGTGGGTTCAAACCCTAGTCCAAGAGACTGAACAGACAATCTAGGTGGATAGATGGGCTCTAGAGTGGGTTGTCAGAGATGCTGTCAGTGCAGTGAGGCATTGGACTCTCAGGTAAGCGTAACTAGTACTATGATGAGTAAAGAACTGTGCTTGACCAAGATCTATTGCTATGCTTTCATTAAATGATCTCTCCTAAACGTACAACATAGAATAGAAAACACTACCGCACCGTCCAGGCACTTCAGCCCACCATGTTCTTCCAACCTTTCAAACTACTCCAAACTCAATCTAACCCTTCCCTCCCACAAAGCCCTCCAGCATCATTTTCCTGCAGCCTGATTTCTACTATCACTTCTATTTTACTCATATATATCTGAAAAATGTTTTGTATCTTTTTGATATTATTGGCTAACTTCATATTTAATCTTTTCTCTCTTTATGGCCTTTTTAGTTTCCTTCTGCTGGTTTTTAAAAGCTTCCCAATCCTCTACCTTCCCACTAATTTATGTTATATTATGTCCCCTCTCTTTAGCTTTTATGCTGTCTTTGACTTCCTTTGTCAGTCACAGTTGCCTCATCCTCCCATCAGAATACTTTTTCATTCTGGGATGCATCTTTCCCGCATCCTTCAAGTTGCTCCCAGAAACACCAGCTGTTTCTGTTCTTCCAGCATCTCTGCTATTGTCCCCTTCCAATCATCTTTGGCCAGGTCATTGGATAGATTTACAAGGATGTTGCCTGGATTGGGGAGCATGCCTTATGAGAATAGGTTAAGTGAACTTGGCCTTTTCTCGCTGGAGTGACAGAGGACGAGAGGTGTACGAGATAATGCGAGGCATTGATCGTGTGGATAGTCAGAGGCATTTTCCCAGGGCTGAAATGGCTAACATGAGAGGGCACAGTTTTAAGGTGCTCAGAAGTAGGTACAGAGGAAATGTCAGGGGTAATTTTTTTACGCAGAGAGTGGTGAGTGTGTGGAATGGGCTGCCGGCGATGGTGGTGGAGGTGGATACGATAGGGTCTTTTAAGAGGCTCCTGGACAGGTACATGGAGCTTAGAAAAATAGAAGGCTATGGGTAACCCGAGGTAATTTCTAAAGTAAGCACATGTTCGGCACAGCATTGTGGGCTGAAGGGCCTGTATTGTGCTGTAGTTTTTCTATGTTTCTATGTTAGGTCCTCTCTCATGCCTCTGAAATTTCCTTTACTCCACTGTAATAATGATATGTCTGATTTTGTCTTCTCCTTCTCAAGCTGCAGGATGAATTCTATCATATTATGAACACTCTCTCCGAAGTGCTCCTTTACCTTAAGCTCCCTAATCAAATCTGGATAATTACATAACACCTTGTATTCCCTTAGTTCAATTTGTCCTATTGTCTGTCTGTCCTTCCTTACAGTCTCACTACTCACTGCATCTAGTTGTATAGCAACTGCCCCATCCTTAGCCCTATCACTCCAGTTCCAATCTCCCTGCCAAATTAGTTTAAACCCTCCTTAGCAGTTCCAGGAAACCTGCCTGCAAGAATATTGGTCTCTCTCGGGTACAGGTGTAACCCATACCTTTTGTACAGGCCGTAACTTCCCCTGAGGGGATGCAGATATCTGAAATCTTGCCCCCCGCACCAATGCCTCGGCCACACATGCATCAGCCTATTCTTACTCTCACTGGCATGTGGCACGGGCAGCAATCCAGAGATTGCTACTCTGAAGATCCTGTTTTTCAGCTTTCTCTCTAACTCCCTATACTCTCTCTCTCTTCACCACCTCCTCCCTTTTCCTGGCTATACTGGTGGTATCAGTATGTACCAAAGCCCCTGGCCATTCACCCTCCCCCTGTAGAATGCCGTGGACCTGATCTGAGACATACCTGATCCTGGGGCCAGGGAGGCAACTTTCCTCCCGTGTATCTCTCACGTCCACAAAATCTGCTTTCTGCTCCTTAAATTATGGAGTCGCTTATCACTACTGTACTCTTCTGCCCCCTTCCCTTCCGGGCCCCAGCACCAGACTCAGTGCTAGAGACCCAGTCACTGCGGCCTCCCCCCAACAGTCTCCAAAACAACAGTCAACGGTACTTATTTTTGAGGAGAACAGCCCTAGGGGTATTCTGCACTGGCTGCCTACTCCCTCTCCCTCCCCTGACAATCACCCAGGTACCTGTCTCCTGCAACTTTGTGGTGACACTATAGGGCGACTTAGTAGAGTAGAGGTTAGTGTATCACTTCGCAGTGCCAGTGATCACGATCCAGGGTTTTATTCTCGCCGCTGTCCGTAAAGAGTTTGTAGGTTCTCCCGTGACTGTGTGGGTTTCCTCCGGGTGCTCCGGTTTCCTCCCGCATTCCGAGGATGTACAGTCAGGGTAAGTGAGCTGTGGGCATGCTTTGTAGGCACTGGATGTGTGGAACAATCCTCAATGATTTGATTTGACGCAAACAATGCATTTCACTGTATGTTTTGATGTTTCATAGGATCATGAGACTTAGGGGCAGAATTAGGCCATTCAGCCCATTGAGTATTCACCATTTGATCATGGCTGATTTATTATTCCTGTCAACTCTATTCTCTTGCTTTCTCCTGTAACCTTTGACACCCTCAGTAATCAACAACCTACCAAGCTTCTCTTTGAATATACCCAATGACTTGCCCTTCACAGCCACCTGTGGCAATGAATTCCACAGATTCACCACCCTCTGGCTAAAGAAATTCCTCCTCATCCAAGAGGACCACAACCTTATCATTGGGTTTGGAGGCTTGTGTGCTTCAATGACCCAGAGAGCTAGGTTGGCTGGAGTCAGGACATTATGCTTTGGCTCTTGGTAGGGTCGCCAATGCCAAACAGGTCAAAGGGTAGAGGTCAGACAATCCTCCAGGTTCGGGGGTTCGGCTCAAGGTTAAAAACCCTGACTGGTAAAATAAACTGTTGCAGAAACAGCAAGAAAGAATCCTTCCACATCTGAGTGCGACGGTATTCCTGAGTCTCCACCCGGGACTTGCATGACTGACAGTAGTGAAAACCGAGAGGAAGATACTGACACAATGAAGGAAGCCCAGAAGCCCACCAGAGATGGAGGACCTTCATTGTTACCCTAAAAACCAGTGATGTAATAGTCAGCTCTAAATTCTAATGATGTGCCCTCTGGGTTTTGATGTACATGTGACAAATAAAACTATTCTCTTTTTAATCTCTTAAGGAGATATTCTTCATCCTTATTCATAATTCTGCTCAATAGGTCTCTCCTGCAAACAGCTAGCCAATTCTTTATGAGATTTTTACAAAAAAATTCAGCTTTCTGATCCATCTACACTTTGTACCCCTCAACTTGTCTGGAATACAACGGAGCTGGGTTTCTGCTCCTTACTGCGGATGAATTTGGATGTGTCATTTATAATTCTGTTTGAGGAATTCTAAATATGTGAGTAATGTTAGTTCTCAAGAGTAAAGGCATCCCGAGCCCTCCAACCACCTTATGGTTTGGAGACTACAGTTCTGAGATTACTGAAGTGGATACAGAGGTAATGCACTATATAATATGAAGCAGTAGTAGACAGTGAAGAGAAGTCAGATGTTTATCAGGAAGAATATGTGAAGGACGAGGTGTGAGAAGCTTTCATGACATCCTCTACTTCAAGAATCTGAAATTCTTTGTTCAAAGAATGGTGCCTCTTCTCCTTCCTTTCCTTTCATGGCTGACTCTCCTTTCCTATCAGGTTCCATCTTCTTAGCGCTTTACATTTTCCACACACCACCTCCCAGCTTCATAATTCATCCATGCTCCCCCAGCCACCCATCTTCCCCCCTTTGGTCTCACCTGTCACTTGCCAGCTTGTACTCCTCCTCTCCGCCATTCTCTTATGTTGGCTTAATCCCCTTTCATTCCAGTCCTGATGAAGGGTCTCAGCCGAAATGTTGAATGTTTATTCCTCTCCGAAGATGCTGTCACACGTGTGAGTTCCTCCAGCATTTTGTGTGTGTTAGTTTGGATTTCCAACATCTGCAGAATCTTGTTTATTCCTTGTTGAATGGCTGCTTTAGCCATTTACTGCATGTGATTATATCTTAATCACACTGCTAAAACGGCGATAACACCAAAATCAAAAAGATTTATTTCTTTATTCAGGGATTCTGTCCAAGAAGTTGCAAATATTACACTAACATTGTAGATTTGGAAGTCAAAATTATCCAGTTTATGAGTAATACACACAAAATGCTGGAGGAACTGAGCAAGCCAGGCAGCATCAATGGAAAAGAGTAAACAGTTGATGTTTCGGGCCGAGACCCTTCATCGGGACTAGAGAAAAAGAGAAGAGTAGTCGGGGTATGGGGGAGGGGAGGAAGAAGTCCAAGGGGGCAGATGATATGTGAGACTAGGGGAGGGGGAGGGGTGAAGTAAAGAGTTGGGAAAGCGCTGGACAAGGGGAATCTGATAGGAGAGGACAGAAGGCCATGGAAGAAAGGGAAGGGGGAGGAGCACCAAAGGGAGGTGAAGGGCAAGTTAGGAGATAAGGTGAGAGAAGGAAATGGGAATGGGGAATGGTGAAGGGGAGAGGGCACTTGCCAGAAGATCAAGAAATTGAAGTTCATGCCATCAGGTTGGAGGCGACCAAGATGAAATATAAAGTGTTTCTTCTCCAACCTGAGTGTGGCGTCATCGCAACAGGAGAGGAGGCCATGGACTGACATGTCAGATCAGGAACGGGAAGGAGAATTGAAATGGGTGGTTACCTCAGGAGAGCCTGCTTTTTCTGCAGACAGAGTGTAAGTGATTGCAATCTATGTCGGGTCACACCAATATACAGGAGGCCTCGCCTGGACAGACTGTTTGGGGCCCTGAACGGCAGTCATGGAGGAGGTGTAGGGGCAGGTGTGGCATTTGTTCTGCTTGCAAGGGTAAGTGCCAGGAAGGAGATCAGTGGGGAGGGACAAATGGACAAGGGAGTTGTGTAGAGAGCGATCCCTGTGGAAAGCAGAAAGTGGGGGAGGAAAAGATGAGCTTAGTAGTGGGATCCTGTTGGAGATGGTGGAAGTTACGGAGAGTTAGTGCTGGATGTGGTGGCTGGTGGGGTGGTAGGTGAGGACAAGAGGAACTCTATCCCTCGTGGGGTGGAGGTGGATGGGGTAAGGGCAGCATTGAAGGTGGAGGAAGGAAAGCCCTTTTCTTTGAGGGAGGAGGACATCTCACTAGTTCTGGAAAGGGTCTCGACCCAAAACACAACACTTTATTCCCTTCCATTGATGCTGCCAGACCTGCTGAGTTCCTCCAGCATTTTGTGTGTGTGTGTTGCTCAGGATTTCCAGCATCTGCAGAATCTCTTGTGTTAATCCAGTTCCTGAGATGAGATTAAATCCAGCCAGTAATGGTGGCTGGAAAATTAAGGTTGAAAGTGCTTTGAAAAAGTCAGAGATAATCTGTTTGACTCAGTGGCCATTTTAGTAGGTACATACTTGCTCATTAATGCATCTAATTAACAAATCACGTGGCAGAAACTGTATAAAAACCATGCAGATGTGGTCAAGAGGTTCAGCTGTTGTGCAGACTGACATGATGTGGATTCCCAACAGAGTCAAGAAGCAACAGGAAAGGTGACCCTGAGTAACAGGAATTACCCCCAGTGGCCACTTTATTAGGTACACCTGTACACCTGCTTGTTAATGCAAACATCTAATCAGCCAATCATGTGGCAGCAACTCACTGCATACAAGCATGCAGATGTGGTCAAGAGGTTCAGTTGTTGTTCAGATTAAACAGCAGAATGGGGAAGAAATGGGATCTAAGTGACTTTGACTCGTTAGTGCCAGACAAGGTGGTTTGAGTATCTCAAATATTTTGATGTTTTCACACACAGCAGAGAATGGTGCAAAAAAAAAATCCAGTGAGTGGCATTTCTGTAGGTGACAATGCTTCGTTAAAGAGAGAGGTCAGAGGGGAATGGCCAGACTGGGTCAAGCTAACAGGAAGGTGACAGTAACTCAAACAGTGGTGTTCAGCAGAACATCCAGTCAAACACGTCAAACCTTGAAGTGGATAGGCAGCAGAAGACCACAAACATACACCGATTGCCCACTTTATTGTCATTGAAAGCTATTGAATATTGAAAGGCCTAGATAGAGTGGATGTGGAGAGGACGTTTCCTATAGTGGATGTGTCCAGGACCAGATAGAGAGATGTCCATTTCAAACAGAGATTAGGAGGAATTTCTTCCGTCAGAGGGCAGTGAGGCTGTGGAATTTATTTCCACATGTGGCTGTGGAGTTCAAGTCATTGGGTGTTTTTAAGGCAGAGGTTGATAGGGTCTTGGTTAGTCAGGGTGTGAAAGGTTATGGGGACAGGGCAGGAGAATGGGGTTGAGTTGGGGAAAATGAATCACCATGATGAAATGGCAGAGCAGACTCAGTGGGCCAAATGGCCTAATTCTACTTCTATGTCTTATAGTCTTATGCCAACCTCCTCCCTGTGATTCTCCTCCTCCTTTCTTCTATGGTCTGCTCTTCTCTCCTATCAGATTCCTTCTTCTTCAGCCTTTCACCTCCTCAACCTATCCCCTGCCAGCTTCTTACTGCATCCCTTACCCCCACCTTCTTATTCTTGCCTCTTCCCCCTTCCTTTCCCGATGAAGATTTTCAGTCTGAAACATTGACTGGTTATTCCTCTCCACAGACGCTGCCTGATCTGCCGAGTTCCTCCAGTGTTCTGGGCGTGTGGCCTCAGAAAGCCATCGGGAAGAGCTGGTCCTTTGGTGGGAGGAACTCTGAGTTGGTCTGGGCAACGGCTATATGTATTACTGTGTGCAGGTCCAGAGGTTCTCAACACAGGAGATTCTGTAAATACTGGAAATCTGAAGGGGCACACACAAAATGTCGGAAGAACTCAGCAGCACAGGCAGTATCCACGAAGAGGAATAGACCGTCGATGTTTTGGGCCAGGACCCCGGAAAGGCACGAAGGGTCTAAACTGAAACCTCAACTGTTTACTCCACTCCATAGGTGCTGCCTGGCCTACTGAGTTCCTCCAGCATTTTGTGCGTGTTAGGTCCAGAGGTTAGCATGCCTCTGCGAACAAGCCCATCCTCACAAAGTGGAGCACAGTGTCCTGCACTCTGAGACTCGTGACGCACATTCCTGGCACGCAGAGCTCCATGCCAGGAGCGCAAATCAAACAAAGCAGAACCCACGAGCAAAGATTTAAAACATAAATCCAGGGCTGACGGGGCCACGCACAGGCAGTCGACTATTCCGCAGATTTAGCAGTTATAAACGCATTGAAGGGTGCATTCTTTGTCTCTTTGTTTAGGTAATGGGTGCATTCCACTGTTAGTAGCTGGCAATTTTCACCAGATAACTAGATTTGTGAATTACAGAAAGACTCTGACTGTCTGCTCCTGAGCGTTATTTTCTAAAACCACCTCGAAATGATATATCTTTGAGAAAAGAATGCAGGCCATTTATAAACTTTATGTTTAAGCTCACAGACACATCCACTCCTGCTGCTAGCAACTTGGCAAGAGGAGAGCTATCATTAAAACAAAGACATCCCATCCACTGCCAAATCTTACAGTCTATAATTTACTGGATTATATGATTCAGTTCAAAAACACCCTTCCACTGGCTTGATGCAGCAAATCATATGAAGAATGAAATTTGCAGAAATGTGTCTGGTTATTTCTCAGATATACAAATAATAGTGTGAGTAACATGATTCTTAGATGGAAAAAGTTCAGTCTGGGTAGCCTCAAACCCGATGGCTTTAGCATCGATTTCCCAAACTTCCGGTAATTTCCCTCCCCTCCCCCTGCTCTCTTTTACTATTCCCTATTCTGGTTCCTCTTTCACCTCTTACTCATCCGTATGTCTTTGGAATGCATGAGAAACCCAGAGCATCTGCCAGAAACCCATGCGGCAAAGTACAAGCTCCTTACAGACAGTAGTGGGAATTGAACCCTGATTGCTGGCGTTGTCAAGTATTACGCTAACAGCCGCACTAGCATGTCACCTATTTGACAGCAGAACATCGCATCCAATGGGAGAAGAATGGGGCTTGGTTTAACATCTCAGGCAAAGGAAAGATCTTCACTAGTGCAGCACTTCCTGGCTTCTTCACCAGAGTAACATCCTAAATATTGGTTCCCTCTGACCATCTGGAGTCTTCTGGTGTGAAAATTACTTTGACTGACATCCATTTATTCCTTTATTCTAAGATCATTTGACCCGTGAACCTTTGTACCATGACTGCTATTTCCAGTCAAGGCAATCTACCTCTCAATACCTCAATGTCAAACCGTCTTAAGAAACTTACACTCAGTGACCACGTTATTAGGTACAGGAGGTATATCAATCTCTCCCTTAAAGACACCCAATGACTTGGCCTCCACAGCCACCTGTGGCAATGAATTCCACAGATTCACCACCTCTAGCTAAAGAAATTCCTCCTCATCTCTGTTCTAAATGGACGTCCCTCTGTTTAAGGCTGTGCCCTCTGGTCCTAGACTCCCCCACTATAGGAAACATCCTCCCCACGTCCACTCTATCCAGGCCTTTCAACATTTGATATGTTTTAATAAGATTGCCCCTCATTCTTCTAACTTCCAGCAAGTACAGGCCCAGAGCCATCAAATGCTCCTCATACGACAACCCTTCAGTCCCAGAATCATTCTCGTAAACCTCCTCTGAAATATCCCCAATGACATCACATCCTTTCTTAGATAAGGGGCCTAAAACTGCTCACAATTCTCCAAGTGAGGCCTTACCAATGCCTCATAAAGCCTCAGCATTACATTTTGCTGTTACATTTTAGTCCTCTCAAAATGAATGCTAACATTGCATTTGCCTCTCTTACCACTGACTCATTCTTCAAATTAATCTTCAGGGAACCCTGCATGAGGACTCCCAAGTCCTTAGCACCTCAGATTTTTGAATCTTCTCCATTTAGAAAATAGTCTTCATCTTTATTCCTTCTACCAAAGTGCATGACCATACACTTCCCAACACTATTCCTTCTGCCACTTTGCCCACTCTCCTAACCTGTCTAAATCCGAGCAGATTAGATTAGAAGAGAAGCGGTAAGAACATAATCTGAACGGGGAATGGTGAAAGAGAGAAGGAGGAAGGGGGGAGAAATTACGAGAAGTTGGAGCAGTCAATGTTCATGCCATCAGGTTGGAGGCTATTCAAGTGGAGTTGCTCCTCCAGCCTGAGTTTGGCCTCATCACGGCGGTAGAGAAGGCCGTGGACAGACATGTCAGAATGGGAATGGGAAGTAAAATTGAATTGGGAGGCCACTAGGAAAACCTGCCTTCTTTGGCGGGCAGAGCAAAGGTGCCTGACAAAATGGTTCCCCGATCTATGTTGGATCGCACCGATGTGGTGGAAGCTGCACCAGGAGCACTGGAATCATAGATGACCACGACAGACCAGTATGTGGAGTACGGCCTCACCTTCCTTTCCTGCCCAGCCTGAAACATTGATGGTTTATTCCATTTTAGATGCCGCCTGACCTGCTGAGTTCTATTTTATTTACTTAGAGATACATAGAAGACGTAGGTGGAGGCGGAGTTACGACGGCGCTAAATTGCGACTCCTTCGTGTTCACTTCAACCTTAGATGTCTCTCCTTTTCCCTTTCAGGGTGGATGTGGGCCGTTGAAGACCCTGACCTGGGGTTACCTCAGACTCAGTTTTCCGTGGTGATGGGACTCGTGGCTGGCTGCTTTTTGACGTCCCGGGGACGCAGCCTAGAAGACAAGAGTGCCTTCGGCGTTCTGAGGTTTGGCGGCCCGGTGGACGGGTTGATTCTAAGCCGGTGCCACCGACTGAAGCACTGCGGAAGAGAATGGAACATCGGCAACAGAGGATCAGCTGTCGGAGGCTCCGTACGCGGTAAATTGGGTTCTCTCTCTCTCTCTCTCTCTTTCTCGTTGGTGGGTGAGGGATTGTTGCTGATTCTCGGGTCATAGAACCTGGAAAAAGAAGTGGCACGACAGACTTTTAACGCGGTAAATCAGCGAGTTGTTTTGTTATGTCTCCCCTCTCGCTGTGTAAGGGGACACCTCTTTTTCCCTTTACTGGGGGGAGAGAGAGCCTGTGGAAAGTTGAATTGCCGGGTGAATGATCAGTTGCTGTTGTACTGCAAATCATGGTCTTTCTTGGGGGCTTTGCTGTTGCTTGTTGGCGGGCGGAGGGCGCTGATGCTTGTCTTGCGGAAGTGGGTGGGGGTGGGGGAGAGTCGTTGTTTTGCTGCTGCTTGTGTGTGGGAGTGGAGAGTGGGGGTGGGGGGACATTGGGGTCCTAAAATTTTAATTGTCACTTATTTTTTTGGGGTACTTTTCTGTTTTCGTGGATGTCTGCGAAGAAAAAGAATTTCAGGATGTACGTTGCATACATTTCTCTGGTATTAAATAGACTATTGAACTATTGATACAGCACAGTAACAGGCCCTTCTGGCCCTACAAGCTTACTCTGCCCAATCTCTCCCACATGTCTAATTAGCCTACTAAATCATAGAAACATAGAAAACCTACAGCACAATACAGGCCCTTTGGCCCACAATGCTGTGCCAAACATGTCCTTACCTTAGAAATTACCAAGGGTTACCCATAGCCCTCTATCTTTCTAAGCTCCATGTATCTATCCAGAAGACCCTTAAAAGACCCTATCGTATCTGCCTCCACCACCGTCGCTGGCAGCCCATTCCGTGCACCACCCCTGACATCTCCTCTGTGCCTATTTCCAAGCACCTTAAAACTGTGCCCTCTCATGTTAGCCATTTCAGCCCTGGGAAAAAGCCTCCGACTATCCACATGATCAATGCCTCTCATCATCTTATACATCTCTATCAGGTCACCTCTCATCCTCCGTCGCTTCAAGGAGAAAAGGCTGAGTTAACTCAACCTATTCTCATAAGGCATGCTCCCCAATCCAGGCAACATCCTTGTAAATCTCCTCTGAACCCCTTTCAATGGTTTTCACATCCTTCCTGTAGTGAGGCAACCAGAACTGAGTACATACTCCAAGTGGAGTCTGTCCAGGGTCCTATATAGCTGTAACATTACCTCTTGGCTCTTAAACTCAGTCCCACGACTGTTTAAGGCCAATGCACCATATGTCTTCTTAACCACAGTGTCAACCTGCGCAGCAGCTTTAAGTGTCCTATGGACTCGGACCCCAAGATCCCTCTGATCCTCCACATTGCCAAGAGTCTTACCATTAATACTATATTCTGCCTCGTAATTGCCTCATTCTACCAAAATGAACCACCTCACACTTATCTGGGTTGAACTCGTACGTCTTTGGAAAGTTGGAGGAAACTGGGGGACCTGGAGGAAACCCACAGGGTACAAACTCACTTTAGTAATGTTACGCTAATCACTACGCTACCGCGCCTGATTTCCTTCAGCATTTTGTCTGTGCCACAGGCACTCCTTTCCATTGGTTTGTTTGTGGGATCTTGCTATGCAAAATTTGACTACCCCACTTCCCACAATTCAATGACAACTTCACGCTTTATGAGCATTTAATTGACAATAAAACACTTGCGATATAAATTGGGTCTAGAAGGAAAAGATTTTCATTGCTTGCAAGAAGTACGTAAGTGGGGACTGATTTGGGTGCAGTTGGTGGAGATTAAACTGTCTTTCAAAACTCCTGAAATGTTTGTATTAGTAATTTCTGAAACAAATCGAGATAAACTCTGTCTCCTGTCATGCGAGAGCACAGAGGGTGACCGAAAATCCTTGCTTCGTTAAAGGTGCATGGTGAAATATTATGCCAGAACGCATGTGCTTGATTACAGACATGTGTTACAGCAGACATGGCACTGGTTAAAATAGTTGCAATACTTAGTTTAGGCTCTACATAGACGTCATAGCAAATGGAGAATGAACAGAGTGCACTCAGACAAAATGCTATTGATCATGTGCTTCTCTTGTTGCAATGTGTGCCAGGTAGCTTTAGATCTTAACTCAGTTTAATGTGGAAGAAAGCACTCCACTTTAACGAGGATGTCCTGATAAGCTCAAGCTCGAGGCCCAGGGGCTTGACCTGGAGTTGGTAGACTGTCCGTGTGCGTGTGTCTGGTGGGTGGGAGAGTGGGAGAGGAGAAAAGGGGCTCGTTTTGTTGCATTCTGTGTTGTCTTGCTGAGCACTCTGGGTCGGAATGTGTGGTGACACTTGCGGGCTGCCCCCAGCACATCTTTAAGTGTTAATGCAAGCGCCATGTTTCACTGTATGTCTTGCTGTACATGTGATAAATAAATATGAATCCGGAACAGAATCCAAATCCGAATCTGAATCTGGATCCGAACCGGATTCTGAATCCGGATCCGAAACTGATTCTGAATCCGGATCCGAACCGGATTCTGAATCCGGATCCGAAACTGATTCTGAATCCGGATCCGAACCTGATTCTGAATCCGGATCCGAAACTGATTCTGAATCCGGATCCGAACCCGATTCTGAATCCGGATCCGAATCTGATTCTGAATCTGGATTCAGACCTGATTCTGAATCTCGATCTGAATCCCAATCTCCATCTGAATCTCAGGGGTCCGAGGTGAGTGATGGCTGGTTCAGATTGCTGCTCCTTGAGGTTTACTCGGCCCTGCGCTGAGCTATGGGGCTCTCCAGTGGAACGCTATTTGCTTGCAGTTGGTTTGTCTCCGCACGCTGCGTGTTTGATGGTCTTTTTTTATATGAGTTCTTTTATTTTTTAAGGGTTCTTTTTATTGTGGACGTGATGCATTTTTTCTCTCTCTGCGCATTGGGTGATCGGCAGTCTTCTCTTTGTTACATGGGGCTTTTATGGGTGCCTTTGTTCTTTGGCTGGCTGTTGGAGACAAGTCTCCAGGTTGTATAAATTTGATAATAAACGAACGTCAAACTTTAAATCTCAATCGGAATCTCCATCTGAATCTGACTTACCGATCTTGCAGACATTGCTTATCAATAATGATATCATTTTTCTGGTCTGAGTAATGAAGACAGTTTAGATTGGAGGTGATGTTGGATTTGTTCTCCATAATTTTCTGAGATTTTCAATAAGCACAGTCTACAGTATCTATAGAGTCAAGCTATAGAATCATATAGACCAGGGCAGACAGAAGGGCTCTACAACAGGTAGTTAAAACTGCCCAATGCTTCACTGGCAACAGCCTACCCACCATCAAGGACATGTATATACAGAAAGCTGCCAGAAAAAGACCAGCAAAATCATGAAGGATCCCACTCTCCCTGCTCATGGACTGTTTGTCCCACTCCCACCAGGGAGGAGGCTATGTAGCATCCACACCAGGACCACCAGATTCAAAATCTCAAAAACAGTTCTTTCCCCAAGCAGTGTGGCTGATCAACACCTCCACCCATTAACCCACTCACCACCGCCACGTACACATCACCTAGCATCACATTACCAGTCTACATCCATTGCATGTCGTGAAATTTGTTGTTTTGCAGCAGCAGTACGATGCAATGCATAATAATGAAAACAGTAATTTACAAAGACAAGTAGTGTATATGTAAAAAAAATGACAGTTCAATTAAATAAGTAATGCAAAAAGGCAGGAGGAAAATACAGAGGTAGTGTTCATGGGTTTATTGTCCATTCAGAAACCTGATGGCAGAGGGAAGAAGCTATTTCTGAATCGTTGAGTGTGTGTCTTCGGGCTTCTCTACCTCCTCCTTGATGATAGCAGTGAGAAGAGGGCTTGTCCTGGGTGCTGGGGGGCCCTTAATGATGGATGGCACCTTTTTGAGGCATCGCCTTTTGGAGGTGTCCTCGATTTTGTGGAGTTCACTGCCCATGATGGAGCTGACTGAGTTTGCAAGGCTCTGCAGCTGTTTTCAATCTCGTGCAATGGCCCCTCCACCCCAGATGATGATGCAACCATTCAGAATACTCTCCATGGTACATTTACAAGTGTGGCTGGTGACATACAAAGTCTCTTCAAACTCCTAATGAAACATAGCTGCGGTGATAGATCCACACAGACTATGGGCTTCTGGTGAGGAAGTCAAAGGGAAGTACAGAGGCCCAGGTTTTCAAGCTTGCTGATTAGAACTGGGGATATGATTGCATTGAACACTGAGCTGTGGTCAATAAACAGCGGCCTGATGTAGGTATTGCTTTTGTCCAGGTGATCCACGGCCAAGTGGAGAGCTAGTGAGATTGCACCTGCTTTAGGCCTATTGTCATGATAGGCAAATCGCTGCGTGTCTAGGTCCCTGCTTAGGAAGGAGTTGATGCTAGCCATAGCAATTTCTCAAAGCACTTTATCACAGTAGATGTGAGTGCTGCCGGGCGAGAGTCCAGGACAACCAAACCTCGTCAAACTCTTCAGACCCCTTCCATTCTATTCACCTGGCAGGGCCGTGTCTTTGGACCATCGCCTAATGAAGAGACAAAAACACAACGAGGTGATATCTGCTTGCTGTGCATAGTACTAGATAGTTCCTTCTCTTAGTTAATCATGGTCGTTAAGGAAGAAGACAGGAATTGTGCAACATGATAATTCGAAAAATAGTTCTGGTTTAGCAAATCAAATCATCCTTGAGTAATAGTTTCAAACCTCAGCCCAGAAAAGACAGGAAGACCATGACTTGTTTTGCTTTGCCTGGAACAAACTGCCATTTAAGATCTTCTCCCTCTCACAGAGAAAAGCAGTGAACTTTTAATTAACAGCAGTTGCTGTGGAATGGATTACATAAATCTTCTGAGAGTCGGAGTTCAGAAACGGGGCACTCAGCTTAAAAGGTCCACGTTGGGATTTGTGGTATACAAGAGCCTCCTCCTACCCCTGTTCTGTTCACCCCCTCTAATCCTTTCTCCCTCAACTAATTAAATGAATCACCCTTTCAATGCATACGTCCTAGACACGTCAAGTACTCTCAATGGCAATGCGTGCTAACACTTTCTTAAATATTTCCCAGTATATACTGTAAATATAAACAAAACCTCGGTGCAACTTTGAAGAGGGTTTAGTAAGACTTTGTGTGGCGGGTGAAGATGCATCTCTACTCAAAGGAGGTGCTGGGTGCTCCTTCCCTCTGCTAACCTGCAGTTGGCAAGGACCCCCCCCCCCTCCCCACCGATCAGGGTCATGCGAAGCCATGAGAGCAGGTAGTGGACGTTCGTTTGAGCAGCTGGCACATATCACATATGGGTTTTGTGGCCAGTGACACCAGGCAGCCATTCTCTGAAAAGTATTGATAATGGCTGGGGTCACCCATCTTGTAAAGACACTGCCCAGCAGAAGGGAATGGCAGAACATTTTGCCAAGAACAGTCATGGTCATGGAAAGACCATGATTGTCCACGTCATACGATGTGGCACGTAACAAACGAAAGATAGAAAGGCCATGAGACATAGAAGCAGAATTATGCCATTCAGCCCATCAAATCTGCTCTGTCATTCAAGCATGGCAGATTTGTTTCTTCTCTCAACCTTACTCTCCTGCCTTCTCCCTGTAAACTTTGACACACTTACTAATCAAAGCCTGATGAGATGGTAAAGTGAGACTCCATCTGCCTGGAAGAAGAGATACACTCTTCCATTAACTTCCATTAGCATGGCAACTCTTTCCAATAGCCTAGCCTACACAGTAAGAATGAAGAAACACACACAAACAAGTACAGTGGCTGAATTACTTGACTCAGCACCCAGAATGATGACCTGTTGATCCTGAGACATCAGTTTGGATCTCACCATTGAGCATATTTACATGGAACGCTGCCCCAAGCCAGCAGCATCCATTATCAAAGACTCCCAACATGCCCTCTTCTCTCTACTACCATTGGGAAGGATGCACAGGAGCCTCAGGTCCCACATCACCAGGCTTAGGAACAGTTATTACCCCTCAACCATCAGCATCCAGAACCATTGTGGATAACTTCACTCACTCCAACACTGAACTGATTCCACAACCTACAGACTCATTTTCAAGGTCTCTTTATAACTCATGTTCTCAGTATTATTTTTTAAATGCACTATTTGCCTTCTTTTGCACATTAGTTGTTCGTCAGTCTTTGGTTATGTCTGGCTTTCATCTATTGTTTTGCAGATGTCACAGAGGACGCAGCCTTAGAACAGAGGGGTGTCCATTTAGAACTGGGATGAGAAGGAATTTCTTTAGCTAGATCATAGTGAATGTGTAGAGTTTATTGCTTTAGAAGACTACGGAGGCCAAGTCATTCAGTATCTCTAAGGCAGAGGATGATAGCTTCTTGATTAGTCATGAAAGGATATGGGGGAAGGGAGAAGATTCGTGTTCAGAGGGAAATGTGTCAGCCACGATGAAAAGGTGGAAGATACTCGATGGACCAAATGGCCTAATTCTGCTCCTGTACCTTATGTTCTTATAGTCTTATGTGAATTGACAATTGACTCGCTACTACCATTACTACTATTGGACAGAAGATACAGGAGCCTCAGATCCCACACCACCAGGTTTAGGAACAGTTGTTACCCTTCAACCATCAGGTTCCTAAACCAGTGTGGATAACTTCACTCACCTCAACACTGAACTGATTCCATAACCTACAGATTCACTTTTAAGGACTCTACAACATGCTGATTTATCTATCTATCTATCTACCTACCTTGATGAATAGATGATGCATATGTAACGCTCACGCGATCGGCTGGTGTATGTCTAGGGGAAAATCCGTCCACCTGCCAAACCGCGCCTCCTGTATACGTGGATGCTGTGAAATGCACACTGGTACAAACTCACACACGCAATATCAAACCGCACACCATGTACGTTTACAGAATACACTTTATAAATCTTACTAGAACTAAGTGATTAATAGTGATACAATATATATGAAAGAAAAGAAAGACAAGAAAAGGTGCCAAAACTTATCAGGGTTCAGTCAATTCGTGCACAATCGTTGGAGCTCAACCATCGAAGTCTTCGGTCCACTATTCGATCTTCTCCGACCTCCACGACCCACCGCCTGGGACCAACCTCGGTTGTTGACCAGACTGCATCCAGCACTGTCCACCTTCCTCGCGATCTCCTCTCCAATTCTCCAAAAGTTCGCCAACACTAGCTTACAGACCCACAAGAAAGAATAACATCTGTCCCAATTGGTTAACAAATGAATACAATTCTCGTTATCAGTAATTATAATCCAAACAAGCTGCAAGAAGAAGGCACTCTCTCACCAGTTAACCTAACAAAGAAGCATTCTTACTTTTAACTTAGCAAAGAAGCCATTTTGATTAACGTACGCAGTAACATAAAGAAGAAACCCCCTTACACATAGATAGATTGATGGATATCATTTGCACAAGTGGGGAGGAATTAACCGTCAACACTTCAGGCAGAGACACTTCATCAGGACTGGAAAGGAAGGGGGATGAAGCCAGAATAAGAAGTTGGGGCAGACTCAACAGGAAATGGGCTGATAAATGGCAGATGCAATTTAATGCAGACAAGTGCGAAGTTTTGCACGTTGTTAGAACCAACCAGAGTAGGTCTTACACAGTGAACGGTAGGGCACTGAGGAGTGTGGTAGATCAAAGGGATTTGGGAATACAGATACATAATTTGTTGAAAGTGGCATCACAAGTCAACAGGGTCATAAAGAAAGCTTTAGGCACATTGGCCTTCATAAATCTAAGTATTGAGTACAGAAGCTGGGACGTTATGGTGAAGTTACAGTATAAAACATTGGTCAGGTCTAATTTGGAGTGTTGTGTGCAGTTTTGGTCACCTGCCTACAGGAAAGCTGTAACCAAAGTTGGAAAAGTGCAGAGAAAACTTGAAAGGATGTTGCCGGGTCTGAAGGAACTGAGTTACAAGGGAAGCATCTGCCTTATGAGGATAGGTTGAGTGAACTCAGCCTTTTCTCCTTGGAGTGATGGAAGATGAGAGGTGACCTGATAGAGGTGTATAAGTTGATGAGAGGCATTGATCATGTGGACAGTCAGAGGCATTTCCCCAGGGCTGAAATGGCTAGCACGAGTGGGCACAGTTTTAAGGTGCTTGGAAGTAAGTACAGAGGAGATGTCGGGGTAAGTTTTTTACACAGAGAGTGATGAGTGCGAGGAATGGGCTGCCGGCGACTGTGATGGAAGCGGATACGATAGGGTCTTTTAAGAGGCTCCTGGATAGGTACATGGAGCTTAGAAAAATAGAAGGATATGGGTAACCCTAGGTAATTTCTGAAGTAAGTACGTGCTCGGCACAGCATTGTGGGCCGAATGGCCTGTATTGTGCTGTAAGTTTTCTATGTTTCTATGGAAGATTGAATAAGTTAGGACTGTATTCTTTAGAACAAAGAAGACTGAGAGAATCAATCTATATCAGAATCAGGTTTATTATCACCGGCAAGGGATCGATCTACGTAGATCGATAGAAGTACAGTATATAAAAAATTATGAGGGGTATAGATAGGGTAAATGCAAGTAGTCTTTTCCCACTGAGGTTGGGTGGAACTACAATCAGAGGTCATGGGTGAAGGGTGAATGGTGAGAAGTTTAAGGGGAGAGTGTGGAACAAGCTGCCAGTACGTGGCGCTTGTGAGTTTGATTTCAACGTTTAAGAGAAGTTTGGATAGGTACCTGGATGGTAGGGGTATGGCGGGCTATGGTCCTGGTGCAGATTGATGGCAGTAGGCAGTTTAAATAATTCTGCGCAGACTAGATGGAACAAAAGGCCTATACTTCTCTATGACTCTAACTTGCAATGGTGAATTTAAAAATTGTTGGGCTTGGGTGAAAGCAGGAGAAGGGGATTAATTGAAGGGTCTTGGCCCAAAATCTCAACCATTTATTCCTCTCCGTAGATGGTGCCTGACCTGCTGAGCTCCTCCAGTATCTTGTGTTTGTTGCTCTAGATTTCCAGCATATGCATTCCTGACAAGCCTCTTTGATTTTACTGAGGATATTACAAATTTACAATGCAACTTCCTGGGAGGAAGTTTATATAGACTCCAGACGGGGTCTCTCATGTGAAAAGTTTGCAACATAACTAAAGAGCCCTGGAAATGCAGGATGCTGGATTAGATAAGATATTGGATAAAAGAGAAAGAGAAGGCTTTTGTAAATGATGCAGTTAACAGAGTGGGAAAGAGATCTGGAGACAGGATGACGAACAAGACTTTGTGACCCTCCAAGTAGAGACGGCTCAGAGTCAGTCATCTTTGATAGGTGTCTTGATAGCGGTGTACACGTTTGGAAGAGATGTTGATAGAGCGGATTGCCAAAAACCTTTTCCCAGGGCAGAAATGGCGAATACCAGAGGGCATAATTTTAAGGTGATTGGAGGAAGGTATGGTGGGCGGTGGTGGATGTCCAAGGTAGCTTTTTTACAGAGTGTTGTGGGTGTGTGGAACGCCTGGTCAAAGTGGTGGTAGGGCAGATACATTAAAGGCATTTAAGAAATTCTTAGGTAGGCACATGGATGATAGAAAAAATCAAGTGCTAAGCGGGGGGGGGAAGGGTTAGATTGAATTTGGAGTAGATTATAAGGTCGGCACGACATTATGGGCCGAAGGGCCTGTGCTGTGCTGTTGTGTTCTATGTTCTATGTGTTTCTTTGTTCCTGAATGTTATTCCCTCTGAAGTGAATGAGGTGAAGCGTTTGCAAGTCTGGGCGAAGAACTGGAGACTGGGAGCCAGGAAGCGGCCTGGCCTGCAGTCGTGTGAGTGGGTGGGTGGAAGGGAAGAAAGGGGCTTGTTCTGCTGTTGTTCTTCTGCTTTCTTGCTGCTGTCGTCGTTGTGTTGTGGCTGCTGTTTGAGGTCCTCTGCTGAACGTGGAGGGCCTGCTCTGTTCATGCTGGAAAGTGTGGCGACACTTGTGGGCCCCCCCCGGCTCATCCTTGGGTCGATAATGCAAAAGGCAAATTTCACCCTGTGTTTCGATGAACCGGTGATAAATAAAACTGAATCTGAGACCTTCATCAAACCACTTACACTCAAGGTCTATGCACATGTTAGCCATTTGATTGCTAATTTAATTGGTTCAGCACAACATTGTGGGCTGAAGGGCCTGTGCTGTGCTGTAGAGTTCCACGTTCAATGTGTTCCATCAGTCCTGAATGTTATTCCCTTCGAAGCGACTGAAGTGAAGTATCTGTGAGTCTGGGCTAGGGACTAGGGACTGAGGGCAAAGAGGCATCCTGTCCTGTGGAGAACTGTCTGTATGTGTGGGTAGGAGGGAGGAAAGGGACTAGTTTTGCTCTTGTTGTTGTTATTGTTTGCGCTTATGCTATGTTGGCACCGGAATGTGTGACTTTTGCGGGCTGCCCCAGTACACCCTGAGGTCATTAGTGCAAACGTCACATTTCTCTGTGTGCTTCGATGTCCACGTGATAAATAAATCTGAATCTGAAATCTTTATCAAATTCTTTATACTCAAAGTATATGCCTCATTTGTGCACATTTTATTCCATATCTGTACTTTAACTTCAGGAGTCTTGATGGAAGGTCTCGGCCCAAAATGTCGACTGTACTCTTTTCCAAAGATGCTGCCTGGCCTGCTGAATTCCTCCAGCATTTTCTGTGTGTTGCTCGGAATACCAGCATCTGTAGATTTTCTCGAGTTTGTTATGTTTATATCATCCTTTATTGTTTATAATTGCTAAATGTTGTTGCATGTTGCGCCAACACACCACAGCAAGTTCCTAATATCTGCGAATTCCTAATACAGTGGATTCTGGTTAATTGGGACACATTGGGACCAGTACACTTTGGCCCAATTAAACCACTGCCCCAATTAACCAATGGCCCCATTAACTGGAGCCCACTGTATATAGGAAGCAAAGTTAATTCTTGCTGCAACTTGATAGGGTGATCCATAGTACAGCTCTGTAAAACCAGTGATGGAGACACTGAAGACATGTTTCCGCAGTACGTGTCATGTCCCTTTCAGAACCATTCAAAGTGGTTGCTGCAGCTCGCTTGTTGAACAAGACATTATGTTGATGGATAGCTCTCTATAGCCAGGGTGGTGAATCTGTGGAATTCATTACCACAGGGGGCTGTGGAGGCCAAGTCACTTAAAACGGAGGTTGGTAGGTTCTTGATTAGTCAGGGTATCAAGAGGTAACAGGGAGAAGACCACAGAATGGATTGAGGGGGATAATAAATCAGACATAATGGAAGGATGGAGCAGACTCGATGGGCTGAATGATCTAATACTGTTCCTGTGACTTGTGATCTTATTGTCATATAAAGAAACCGGCTTTTCTTCTCACCAGGTGTTCATGTGAAGGTGGTCACCTAAAGGGGCATTTGCCCAGAGACAGGACAATAGACAACACTTCACTGCAAGGCTTCCTTCTGGAGGAGCTCTACACTTCTGCATGGAGGGTTACTGCTCCACGATGTACAGAAAGCAAATTATTAAGGGGACAGGTCAAAGACCTATTCAGGTCCTTCTTTCTACATGAAGTTCCCACAACATCGCCTGACAATTAATTCCTTATTCCTAAAATGTCTTCAAAGGGAAACAAGGTTTTGCAGTTGTATTCAGAGCAAAACACAATAAATGCCTGAGGAACTCAGCAGGTCTGGCAGCATCTGTGGAGGGAATAAATAGTTGATGTTCCATTCCCCATTTTGGCTCCCATCTTACCCCTCCCTTCTCCTCACCTGTCCTTCAACTCCCCGTGGTGCATCTCTGCCTCCCTTTCTTGCAAGCTCCACTCTCCTCGCCTACCAGATTTTCTTCTTCAACCCTTTACCTTTTCCACCAATCACATCCCAGCTTCTGCCTGCATCACTCCCCTCCCCCACCTACTCTCCTTCCCCCTCACCTGGCTTCGCCTATCACCTTCTAGCCTGAAGTCTTCCCCCTCACCCCACCTTCTTATTCTGGCTTCTTCCCCCTTCCTTTCCAGTCCTGATGAAGGGTCTGTCAATGAAACGTCGAATCTTTATTCCTTTCAGTAGATGCTGTGTAATATACTGAGTTTCTCCAACATTGTGTGTGTGTGTGTGTGTGTGTGTGTGTGTGTGTGTGAGTGTGTGTGTGTGTGTGTGTGTGTGTGTGTGAGTGTGTGTGTGTGTGTGTGTGTGTGTGTGTGTGTGTGTGTGTGTGTGTGTGTGTGTGTGTGAGAGAGAGTGTGTGTGTGTGTGTGTGAGTGAGACAGAGAGTGAGTGTGTGTGTGTGTGTGTGTGTGTGTGTGTGTGGGGCGCTCAGGATTTCCAAAAACTGCAGAATCTCTCTTGTGTTTATTATTAGTAATATTCTGATACACTTTTCCTAGAATACACAAGCTCTTGGTAGATGAGTAAGACTTACAGTGCCTTTCATAGTTTAGGATTTCTTGTGCTTTGTTGCCAATAAAGTTCTCGTGCAACATGATCACTGTTGCAGGGCAGGAAACACAGCAGTAAGTTGGGCTTCTCCAACTTGCATTGTTAACAGGATTAGATCATCCATCTTTAGATGCTGGCTGAGGGATGTCTTAGCAAAATTGGTCTGTTGTTCTAGAAAAAGTGGCAGAGTGTCTTCTAATTCCACAAAAGTGGGTAGATAGGAGCTCAAGCCCACTTTTACCTGTGGATGGCCCAGGAAACTCCACGAGTAGCGTCTTCTTCCCTTTTGCCATCAGATTTCTGAACAGACAATGAATCAACCCGTGACCACAACATCATTATTTTTACACTACTTATTTAATTATTGTTTCTTATTGTAATTCATAGTATTTTTAATTTATTGCACTGTTCTCCTCCCGCAAAACAATAAGTTCCACGAACAATGTCAGTGATGTTTAAACCTGATTCTCATCTTAGATTTTTTCTATTCCATAGCCCTATGTTGGTACGGAGGGGCCACTGCACAAGATCAGGAAAAGTTGCAGAGGGTTGTAAACTTAGCCAGCTCTGTCATGGGCACTAGCCTCCCCAGCATCGAGGACACCTTCAAAAGGTGATGCCTCAAAAAGGCAGCATCCATCATCAAGGACCCCAACACCTAAGGCAAATCCTCTTCTCATTGCTACCATCAGAGAGGAGCTACAGGAGCCTGAAGACACACACACGATGTTCGAGGGACAGCTTCTTCCCCTCCACCATCAGATTTCTGAATGGACAATGGACTCATGAACACTACCTCTATTTTTTCAATTTTTTGCTCTCTTTTTGCGCTACTTATTTAATTTATATGTTTCTTATTATAATAGTTATTATTTTTTATGTCTTGCACTGTACTACAAAACAACAAATTTCACGACATATGCCAGTGATAATAAAACTGACTCTGATTTCCAAAAACAACTTCCAAGTGCAGACTTTCAAGCATTGCTTTAAATATTTACGCGCTTAATACTTTCCCACCCACTCTGAATATTAACCCTGGGAAAAGGCTTTCTTCTGTTCCACTGTTATTAAACTCATTTTAAGAATATTCACCAGACCTTATTATCCTACTTCGTACTTTTAACCTATAACATACTACTAAACTCGTCCCTTGTGAAAATAATAAACTCAAGAGATTCTGCAGATGCTGGAAATCCAGAGTAACATGCACAAAATGCTGGAGGAACTCAGCAGATCAGGCAACGTCAATGGATAGGAATTGATGGTCGACATTTTGAGCCAAGACCATTCATCAGGACTGGAAAGGCAAGGGGAAGAACCCAGAATAAGCAAGTGGGGGAAAGGAAAGGTGTACAAGCTGGAAGGTGATGGGTGAAGTCACATGGGTGGGGAGGGGGGAATGAAGTGAGAAACTGGGAGGTGATAAGTGGAAAACATAGAAGGCTGAAGAAGGACTCTGATAAGAGAGGAGAGTGGACCTTTGGAGAAAGGGAAAGCGGAGGGGCACCAGATGGAGGCGATGGATAGGTGAGGTGAAGAGAGGGGTTAAGAGGGGAGCCAGAATGGGAATGGGAAGAGAGTGAAGGGGAAGGGGAATAACTAAGAGAGGTTAGAGAAATTAATTTTCATGGCATAAGGTTGGAGGCTATCCAGACTGTGGAAATAATTCACACCCCTACGTTACATCTCTGATAATAGCTCCCTATTCATTACAAGATGAATCCACCACGCCCGTATTGTATTGAAGACTGTTACACCAGCCTCCTTGTTTCAATCATTCAATGTACATTCCCTGCCACTGTCCAAGGCTATAAAATTAAGAAAGTACCGCAAAGCGCTGTGCTTTGGGAATTTCTGGCAAATTACACAAGAAACTTTACGCCAAGGCCCTGGTGTGCTCATGCTCTGACAATGCTGTAGAGAGCTACAGGCCATTAGCACACGTCATGAACAATAAATCACCATGGAGCGTTGGAAATGAACAGAGCTGTGGATGCTTCCAAAACTTGGGAAGTCTTAAACGAATTCCTTGAAGTACAGGGAAAATATAGTTACCAAGTGTGATTTCAGGGTGTCAGACTTTCCCTTTGAAGAAACGATTCTAATTCTCTGCACAGATCTTTCAGCTCTTGGATAGGGTTTCCAGTCCAACAGAACAGTCCCGCTCACATTCCGATATAGTGTGACATATGAGTTTTTACAGACTCCTGAAGATAAAATTTCTTCTCAGTTAGGGGATAAAGAACAGTTCTGGGTGGAAAGTGCTTTCATTTGTTGAGGAAGAGATTAAGCCATTGAAGTAGAGGGAAAGGGAAGTTCTACAACAGCACAGTAGTGTAGTGGTTAGCACAATGCTTTACAGTACCAGTGCCCCGGGTTCCAATTCCCACCACTGCCTGTAAGGAGTTTGTACATTCTTCCTGTGACCATGGGAGTTTCCTCTGGGTGCTCTGGTTTCCTCCTACAGTCCAAAGATGTACTGGTTGGTAGGTTAGTTGGTCATTGTAAAATGGATTAAATCAGGGGGGACTGCTGGACAGTGTGGCTCGTAGGCCTGGAAGGACCCATTCCACACTGCGTCTCAATAAATAAATCAAAGAATAAGATCCAAGTTCAGTTCTCACATTCAGATTCACATTTATCTCACGTACATTGAAACAACCAACACACCCAAGGCTTGCCGAAGGCAGCCCACATGTATTGCCACACATCCCAGTACCAACGTAGCATGCCCACAATGCTTGGCAGATCAACACAGCAACAAAAAAAACCAACAGTAAAACAAATTCATCAGAGAAGCCAGTTCCCCAGGCTGGAGAGGATAGAAAGAAGAGTCTCTGCCATTTCAGTTCATTGTCCAATGACATCACCTACTGGAACTTCGGGGTCTGGCGCTTCAGTAGATACTGTGAAGCCCCACAAGGTTGAATAGACACAGACTTTTAACCAGAAGGCCTTAAGACCATAAGACATGGGAGCAGCATAAGGCTATTCAACCTATCGAGTTTGCTCTGCAATTCCATCATGGCTGATTTATTCTCTTGTCTTCTCCCCATAACCTTTGACTAATCAAGAATCTATCAACCTCAGCTTTAAAGATACCCAACGACTTGGCCTTCCCGGGTGTCTGTGGCAATGAATTCCACAGATTCACCACCCTCTGGCTAAAGAAATTCCTCCTTCTCATTCGTTTTCCAAAGGGACGTCGTTATATTCTGAGACTATGCTGACTGGTGCTAGACTCCCCCAGTATAGGAGACATCCTCTCCATGTCCACTCTGTTCAAGCCTTTCAATGTCCAATAGGTTCCAATAAGATCCACTCACGGTAGGGATGATCGATGATGGAATACACTGTGTACGAGGGGAAAGGAGGTGAAAATCAGAGTGAGGAAAAGAGCAAGTCATTACAAAAAAAACATTTGGAAAAGGTTTGCCCATTTCAGCTTTTAAGTTTGATAAATCTTCCAAAGAGAGTTGTTTGACTTGATATATAATACATTTTCACACGGTTAACTGGCTGATAATCATCTTTTACATGTTACAATAGTAACAGATGAACGATTGTGTGGGAGTGTATGTGTTCGAGGCAGAGTCCAAGAAATGAGTTTCAGAACCTGATATGGGTGTTGGAGAGAGTGAGAGAGAATTCGGTGTGTGTGTGTGTGTGTGTGTGTGTGTGTGTGTGTGTGTGTGTGTGTGTGTGTGTGTGTGTGTGTGTGTGTGTGTGTGTGTGTGTGTGTGTGTGTGTGTGTGTGAGAGAGAGAGAGAGAGAGAGAGAGAGAGAGTCTGATAAATGTGTCTGAGAACCAGATATGTATGCGTATATTGTGTGTGTTGGAGAGAGAGTGCGAGAGAATTTGCAGAGTGTGTGTAAGAGATAATTTCAGGGGTGTGTGAGAGAGAGTGAGAATTTGAGGGGTGTGGGTGAGTGAGAGGGAATTTGAGGGATGTGCATGAGTGAGAGAGAATTTGAGGGGTGTGTGTGAGAGAGTGAGAATTAGAGGAGTGTGTGTTTGAGTGAGAGAATTTGAGGGGGGTTTGTGTGTGAGAGAGAATTTAAGGAATGCCTGGGGTAAGTCAAATGTGTATATACATAAGTGTGAGTGTGTGTTTGTGTGTGTGTGTTGTGTATGTATATGTATGTATGTGTATGTGAGAGTGTGTGTGTGCATGTATGTGCATATGTCTGTATGTGTGTGCTTGTGTCTGTATGTGTGCGTGTGTGTGTCTGTATGTGAGAGTGAGTGTGTATGTGAGTGTGTGTGTGTATGAGTCTGTAGTGTGTGTATGTGTGACTGTGTATGTTGTGGATGTCTACACTACATCCATTTCTACCTATTCATTAGCTGATGAAAGGTTACCAGCTCTAAGTGCAAACACGGGGATAAATCCCTCTTTGTAACCTTTCGACATTACCTCATACGTCAAGCTTTTAAAAGAAAACTATTAATTTTTATATCCTCTTCCAATTGGCTCAGGAATGTCATATAAAAATGTGACATTGTCCCAGGGTACAGTGCGGCTCTTAATTCTAACCCAGCCCGTATCCTGCACAATTTCAGCATTTTTCCCCTTTTTATTGCAGCCTCAAATGAGATGAAACAGCATTTCTGAGCCCTTGGTAATATCCTCCAGCAGACTTGTAACATGATAGTGAACGGTATTAATCTTCCTTCCACTGCCTGTGAGAGCCTGCTTGCAAACAACAAGGTATTTATTGATAATGTAGGATTCCTGGAATATCTATCTAAGAAATAAAACAGTGTTTATTTAAGGATAGCATTGCAATCAATCATATTCTGGGGTATGGAAAAATTACACAATTAAACAATCACTGATAATGAAAAAGGTGTGGGTGTTACCAGTAAGGCCACTTTTTAGAATTTAATTATCAGAAACAGGCTTGTGACGTGAAATTTGTTGTTTTGCAACAGTACAGTGTAAAGATGTCTACAATTACTATGAATTACAAAATTTTTTAAAAAAGTGGCAAAACACAGAACAATGAAGTAGTGTTCATGGCTTTCTAGATGACGGGGTGGAGATACGTCTCTACCAAAGGAGGTGTAACGCTTTCCTTCCCTCCGCTAGCCTGCAGATTACTCTTGGACAAGGTGTAGCACCTGCTTAGCCCCTCCACCCCCGATCAGGGTCATGTGAAGCCACGGGAGCAGGTGGTGGACGGTCATATGAACAACTGGTGCATATTGCAAGTCCTGGTTATGTGACCACTGATGCCAGGCAGACAATCTCTGAAGAGAATTGATCATGGCTGGGGTCACCCATCTTGTAAAGACACTGCCCAGAAGAAGGCAATGGCAAACCACTTCTGTAGAAAAATTTGCCAAGAACAATCATGGGTCATGGAAAGACCGTGATCGCCCATGTCATACAACACGGCACACGATGAATGAACAAATGTTCGTGGGTTCATAGACTGTTCAGAAATCTGATGGCAGAGAGAAAGAAGCTGTTTCTGATGGATGAGTGGGGGCCAAGCGTTTCTATGCCGACCAGCATTAGACCAGAAGGCACAGGAGCAGAATTAGGCCAGTCATTCATTAAGTCTGCCCCACCATTCGGTTATTTCACTTTTCCTCTCAAGTCTCACCCACCCTGAGGGGAAGAGGCCTGTGGCCTGTTGCTGAAGGTTCTCCAGCAGTAGGGATAGGGAAAGACTCCCAGGATTTGGACTCAGCAGAGGTGAGTGACTGGCAGTACATTCTTCATCAGGGTGAAACGTGGCAGGGTGGGGAACCTGAAGGCAGTGGTGTTCCCCAGGGGCCATCTACCCTTGTTCTTCTTGGCGGTGGAGAACACGTGTTTGGGAGATAGTGTCAGATTAGCCTTGGCAAGTACAACTGTAGTGTGTTGTGTCAATGATACTCAACAATCTGAAAGCAAGAGACACAAAGCGCAGGAGGAACTCAACAGGTCAGGCGGTATCTGTGGAAAACAGTAATCAGCTGATGTTTCGGGCCAAGACCCTTCATTTGCCTGGCCTGCTGAGTTCCTCCAGCATTTTGTGCGTGTGTTGCTTGGATTTCCAGCACCTTCAGATTTTCTCTTGTTTGAGCAGCTAAACCAACCCCTTCTCCACACCTGGAGTTTTTAGTGCAGTTTTGATCATCCTGTTATAGGAAAGGTGTTATTAAACCTGAAAGATTGCAGAAAACATTTGCCAGGGTGTTGCCTGCACTCAGGACCCTGAGTTACAAGCAGAGGCTGCGTATTTTAGGATTTTAATCCCTGGAATTTGAGGTCAGCCAATTGAGCAATATGGGATCATGCGGGGTATAGACAGGGTGAAAGCTCACAGTGTTTTTCCCGTGGAGGGGCACGAAAAACAAGAGAGCATGGGTTTAAGATCAGAGGTTAGAGATTTAAAAGTCCTGTTGTCAGGGCAGCATTCATCCAGACAAGTGGTGAGTATATCATCACTTCAGATTTTAAAATTAGTCCTTTTCCAATCTGCACTGCATATTCCAGTTCCCATGTAGATGTTGTCTCATGGACAGTACCTTGTGGTTTACAACTCTATATCAGCTGCAAATCACAAACACATAAGATTCTGCAGATGCTGGAGATCCAGAGCAACGCACACAAAATGTTGGAGGAACTCAGCAGGTCAGGCAGCATCTATGGAGGGGAATTAACAGTTTGACGTTTTGGGCTGAGACCCTTATCAGGAGCAATGAATGAATGAAGGGATCCGATGAAGGGTCTTGGTGCGAAATGTTGACTGTTTATTCACCTCCATAGATGCTGCCCTACCTGCTGAGTTCCTCCAGCATTTCAAGATCCAAGATTCAAGATGGCTTATTGTCTTTGTTCAGTACACCAGTATAAAGGAGACAGAAATAATTGTTAGGCAACACGAGTGAATCTGCAGATGCTGGAAATAAATAAAAACACAAAATGCTGGCAGAACTCAGCAGGCCAGACAGCATCTATGGGAAGAGGTAGTGACGACGTTTCGGGCCGAAACCCTTCATCAGAATTTTGTGTTTTTTAGAAATAATTGTCACTCTGGATCCGATCAGTGTAAAAAAAAACAAAATAAAAACACTAAAAACAATAAATATAAAGTTGTTTGTTTCTTATGTGCCATGTTGTATGGCATGGATGAACATGTCTTTGCATGACCATGATTGTTCTTGGCAAACTTTTCTATGGAAGTGGTTTGTCACTGCCTTCTTCTGGGCAGTGTCTTTACAAGACGGGTGAGGACACGTCTAATATGCCAAAGAATATGGATGAAATGAGAGGTGAGGATCTCGATGAGATCACTGTCACTAAAGAGATAGTGATGAGCAAACTAGAGGGCCTGAAGGTAGATAAGTTCCTTGGTCCTGATGCATCCCAGGGTGCTGAAGGAATTGGCAGAGTTTATAGCAGACGCGTTGGTAATCATTTATCAAAATTCTCTTGACTCTGGGCAGGTCCCAGTGGATTAGAAGACAGCAAATGTCACGACACTTTTTAAAAAAGGATGTAGGCAAAAGATGGGTAACTATAGGCCAGTTAGCTTAACATTTGCAGTCGGGAAAATGTTGAAGCTGTCATTAAGGAAGAAATAGCGAAACATTTAGAAAGGAGTGGTTCCATCAGACAGACGCAACATGGACTCAGCAAAGGCAGGTCCTGTTTGACAAACCTACTGGAGTTCTTTGAGGATATAATGAGTGCAGTGGATAGAGGGGAATAGGTGGATGTCGTATACTTGGATTTCCAGAAGGTGTTCGATAAGGTGCCGCACAAAAGACATAAATAAGATATGGATACGTGGAGTCAGAGGAAGTGCATTGGCTTGGACAGTGGATTGGTTAACCAATAGTAGGCAGAGAGTTGGTATAAATGGGTGTTTCTCTGGTTGGCAGTCAGTGGTGAGTAGCGTGCTGCAGGGGTCAGTGCTGGGCCCGCAGCTGTTTACCATTTACATTGATGATTTGGAAGAGGGGACTGAGTGTAGCGTAGCAAAATTTGCTGATGACACTAAACTGAGTGGAAAAGCAAATTGTACAGAGGATGTGGAGAGTCTGCAGAGGGATATAGATAGGTTAAGTGAGTGGGCCAAGGTCTGGCAGATGGAATACAACGTTGGTAAATGCGAGATCATCCACTTTGGAAGGAATGATAAAAGAGCAGATTATTATTTAAATGGTGAAAGATTGCAGCACGCTGTTGTGCAGAGGGACTTGGGAATGCTTGTTCATGAATCTCAAAAAGTTGGCTTGCAGGTAGAACAGGTTATTAAGAAGGCAAACGGAATGTTGGCCTTCATTGCTAGAGGGATTGAATTCAAGAGCAGGGAGGTCTAGCTGTAACTATACAGGGTACTGGTGAGTCCGCACTTGGAGTACTGTGTGTAGTTCTGGTCTCCATACTTGAGGAAGAATATACTGGCTTTGGAGGCAGTGCAGAGGAGGTTCACCAGGTTGATTCCAGGGATTAAGGGGTTAACCTATGAGGAGAGATTGAGTCGCCTGGGGCTATACTCTCTGGAATTCAGAAGAATGAGAGGGAATTTATAGAAACATACAAAATTTTGAAAGGGATAGATAAGATAGCAGTAGGAAAGTAGTTTCTATTGGTAGGTGAGACTAGAACTAGGGGACATTGTTTCAAGATTCAGGGGAGAAGATTTAGAATGGAGATGAGGAGAAACTGTTTTTCCCAGAGAGTGGTGAATCTGTGGAATTCTCTGCCCAGGGAAGCAGTTGAGGCTTCTTCACTAAATATATTTAAGATACAGTTAGATGGATTTTTTTCATAGTAGGGGAATTAAGGGTTATGGGGAAAGGCAGGTAGATGGAGCTGAGTTTATGGACAGATCAGCTGTGATCTTATTGAATGGCGGGGCAGGCTCGATGGGCCAGATGGCCGACTCCTGCTCCTATTTCTTATGTTTCTTATTTAAGACGGGTGACCACAGCCATTATCAATACTCTTCAGAGATAGTATGCCTGGCGTCAGCGGTCACATAACCAGGGCTTGTGATATGCTCCGGCTGCTCATTCAACCATCCACCATCTGCTCCCATGACTTCACGTGACCCTGATCAGGGGGCTGAGCAGGTGCGACACCTTGCCCAAGGGCGACCTGCAGGCTAGCAGAGGGAAAGAGTACCTTACATCTCCTTTGCTGGAGATGTATCTCCACTCTGCCACCTGAAATATAAATATAAAATAACTAGAAATATACTGTAAATATTTTGTATGTGTTGCTCTCTTTTAGTTGCCTTTTCTGCATCGTCTGCTCTTAACTCATTCTTAATCTGCTAGACTGAGGGTAACAAATATTGTCTATATCATAACCAAAACTATTCCCTATCAGACAGCCTCAGGATTTCCAGCGGGGATTACAGAATCAAGTTTAATATCACTGACATACCTGTATGTCATGAAATCTCTTGTTTTGTGGCAGCAGTACATTGCAATACAAAATAATAACATCTATAAATGTTAAGTATATATAGTATACAAAAAAAAATTAAATTTAAAAAGGTAGTGCAGAAAGAGAGGGAAAACTAGTGAGGTACTGTTCATGGGTTCATTATCCATTCAGAAATCTGATGATGGAGGAGAGGAAGTTGTTCCTGAAATATTCCGTGTGTGCTTTCAGGCTCCTGTACCTCCTCCTTAATGGTAGCAACGAGAAGAGGGCAAGTCCCGGGTGATGGAGGTCCTTAATGATGGACATCACCTTCTTGAGGCATCGCCTTTTGAAGGTGTCCTCGATACTGGGGAGGCGAGTGACCATGTCAGAACTGGCTGAGTTTAAAACTCCCTGCGGGTTTGTCTGATCCTGGGCAGTGGCCCCTCCATACTAAACAGTGTATCTGTGGAAATTTGCCAAGTGTCTTTAGTAATAGATCAATTCTCTTTAAACTCCTAATGAAATATAGGCACTGTCATGCCTTCTTTGTAATTGCATAAATATGTTGGGCCCAGGATAGATCCTTAGAGATGCTGACATGCTGGAACTTGAATCTGCTCACCCTTTCCATTACTGATCCCTCGATGAGGACTGGTGCGTATCCCCTTGACTTCTCCTTCCTGTAGTCCACAATCAATTCCTTGGTCTTACTGACATTGAGTGCAAGGTTGCTTTCAACGCCGGTAAGAGAAGTCAGAGGCAGGAACCCTCGCTGGATATCCTGTCGGCTGGGAGCGCCAGTTCCTAGCCTTGGATCTGAGATCAGTTCAAACTTCTGTAGGTCAGAGATGCGCTTCGTAGCCAGTATGGAAACATTTTTCTCAGAGCAGTTTTCTACCACAGCATAATGATGAGTTGAAATGTTTGCAACTAAAAGCAGATTGCCTCACAAGGTTTCTTTTATTAAACCTATTCCCCACCCCCAACTGAACAGCTCCATGTGTTTGTGATCCATGGAATTATGGAGAGGCCTGTACCACATTTATTCATTGAGCGCTTTGTACTTTAGCATCATTACAGCAGCGGTTGCAGACAGGCGAACGTAAAATGTAGAAAGGCTCCGGAGACTGCTTCACTATTTAATAAGATCACAAACACAAGAGAGTCTTCGGATGCTGGAAATCCAGTGTACACACACACACACACAAAAGCCGGAGGAACTCATCAGCTCAGGGGAACAAACAGTCGACGTTTCGGGCCGGGACCCTTCATCAGAACGGTCCTGTTTGCGTTAAATCAAGTCAGCGAGGATCTGCTCACAGGTGGTGCCATGCTTCCAGTGCCATCATAGCGTGCCCACTAGTCACTATCACTAACTTGTACACGCCTTTGGAACGTGGAGGAAACCAGAGCACCTGGAGGAAAACCACGCAGTCGCGGGGAGAATGTAAAAACTCCGTACTAACAGCGATGGGAATCAAACCCAGTTGGTGATTACTGGTGTTGTTTATAGCATTCGTTTATTCGTTATCTCCTGTTGTTGTATAATGTATTTGATCACGATTTTTGAATATGATTGCTCCTGGCAAATTTTTCAATAGAAGAGGTTTGTCCACTGCCTTTTTTTGGGCAGTGTCTTTACAAGACGGGGGACCCCACCCATTTTCAATGCCCTTTAGAGATCGTCTGCCTGGCGTCAGTGGTTGCATAACCAGGGCTTGTGATATGCACCGGCTGCTCATACGTCCATCCACCACCTGCTCCAGTGGCTTCACGTGACCCTATCGTGGGGATAAGCAGATGCTACACCTTGCCCAAGGGTGATCTGCAGGCTAACGGAGGGAAGGAGTAACTTTTACCTCCTTTGGTAGAGACATAACTTCACCCCGCCACCCATGTAATAACTTTACTCTATTGAAATACAGAGAAATATTAAATTGCTTCATCATAGGATTGTCTTCCTACAGTGACAATACTGTGATATTAATCCTTGGGTTGTCATGGCAATAATCATTTCATTACCTAATTCCAATCAGTAAAGGAGCCAGCGATAGCATTAGTAAATGCCGAGAGATAACATGCTCTTGGCTGGCGCCTGTTACCTGCTCTTGCGCTCGTGTGTGTGGGGATTTCGTTAGCTGAATGTTTGAAGTTGAATTTCCACTTAGCTCATGAGCACGTCACTCCACCACCAGTCCTGTCAGTCGCTCACCAGATGATGCCGGATGAGGGGTCATTGGTAATAGAGACAAGAAAACAGGCCCTTCAGCCCAACTGGTCCCTGCTAACCATAGTGCTCATCCAGGCTAATCTGATTGGCCCTCATTTGTCTCATAGCCTACTAAACCTTTCCTATCCAACTACCTGTCCGAGTGTCTTTTCAAAGCTGCCTTATCTGCCTTAACCACTTCTTCTGGCTACTTATTATATATAAAGATAAAAATTAACAACGTATTTTGTTGTATGTTTCGATGTGACAAACAAAAGTAATCTTTGAAAATCTTTTATGAATTAAACTCAAAGATCGGCAGCCAGAACTTGGTGCGATCTCCTTGTCTAGTGTCGATTGTCGGAGGAGGATTGTTAATAAGCCGTCTTTTTCCATTTTTCCTCTGTTCTCCCCGTTGGTTTTCAGTGGAGAACAAGCTACAACGCTCTTGTCAGTACAAACAGCAGGCCTTATCCTACCTCTCAGCTTTGTCCAGTAAGCATCTGCCTCAGTTTGTTCTTGACTGAAACAGGATGGGTGATGCCATAGATTAGGGTGTTGTAGGGAGAGCTGAGTGCATGAGGAGGGTTGGAGGGAAATGAAAGCGAGAGAGAGGGAGAGAGAGAGAGAGAGAGAGAGAGAGAGAGAGAGAGAGAGAGAGAGAGAGAGAGAGAGAGAGAGTGAGTGAGAGACAGAGAGGAGAAAGAGAACGAGGGAAGAGAGAGAGTAAGAGGAGAATGAGAGAGGGACAGAGAGAGAGAGAGAGAGCGAGAGAGAGAGAGAGAGAGAGAGAGAGAGAGAGAGAGAGAGAGAGAGAGAGAGAGAGAGACAGAGAGAGAGATTTCCCCCACAAATCGCCACCAGCTTCTCCTTTAAAGTTGATCTCCTTCAGCAAGTCCTCCAACTCTCCTTGCCCCTTGTTCCATTAAACAGGAGACTCTCAGGGAACAAAAGTGAAAAGGAAAGTTCTCGGCATGGCTGGGAACTGCCTGACGTCAGGAGGAAAAGCAGCTCCTGCTGGAGAAAGTGCCGCTTTCTGAATTAGCTGCCTTTGAAGGCGGGATGGGGGAGCTTTCTGCATCTGAACTGCCCTGTCACAGGCAAGCTGGGGCTGCGTCTGGCACCGTGGAGCGGGCAAGGGAATTAAAGAGTGCTTCTGCACTCTATGCCCAGGGAGTCTACATCAGTGGGGATTTGGGAGTTATGTAAATACTTACAGTATGACCGGCCATCAAGGAGGCAATAAAATAAGACCACAGCCTTCCCTTCACACACTGCTGACATAGTTAGTAAACAGTTCTCTCCTGAGTCTTGCCTCACACTCAGTAAAGAACTCAGTGTGAGCAAAAACTTCAAAGTTACGTTTGGTATTAAAGACATCTTGATATATAGGACATGGCAGTCATCCATGGTAGCCTATAAAGGAAGCTATACACAGGCTGGATCAGGTAATATATAACCTTCAGCAGACCGGAGGCAGACCTTCTGAAGTACAGATTGCCCTTGCCCCTGAGAAACTTACTCGCCATTCTGAATGCTGAATATACTCCGTGGTCACTTTAGCAGGGACCTCCTGCACCCAATAAAGTGGCCACTGAGGGAATGTACGTTCACGGTCTTCTGCTGCTCTCACCCATCCACTTCAAGGTTCGACAGGTTGTCCGTTCAGAGACGCTCTCCTGCACGCCACTGTTGTAACACGTGGTTATTTCAGTTACTGTCAACTTCCTGTCAGCTTGAACCAGACTGACCATTCTCCTCAGACCTCTCTCATAATCGTCACCCACAGAACCGCTACTCGCTGGATTTTTTTTTGTATTCTTTGCACCATTCTCTGTAAATTCTAGAGACGTGTGTGTGTGTGAAAATCCAAGGAGATCAGCAGTTTCTGAAATACTCAAACCACCCCATCTAGCACCAATAGGTCAAAGTAACTTTGATCATATTTCTTCCCCATTCTGATGTTTGGTCCGAACAACAACTGAACCTCTTACCATGTCTGCATGCTTTTATGCATTGAGTTGCTGAAAATATAATTGGCTGATTAGATAATTGCATTAATGAGCTGGTGTGCATGTGCATCTAATAAAGTGGCCTCTGTGTGTAAAACTTCTGGCAGACTGGAGCCAATCACGTTCTGAAGTAGAGATTGCCGCCAAACCCGGCCTAATTTACCTTACCATTCTTAACACTAAACATGCATAATTACAAAGGCAGAGGGGAGGGAAGGTCCCTGCCTCAGTCTTTCTGTAGCATTGAAACCTTGTCATCCTTACAACTTGTGTATGACTGGTCTGGAAGGGAGTATACCAGAGGCCTTGGCACCCAGAACAGAAAAGCTTCTGGCCTGTCATGGAAAGAAGGAGTATGTGTCTGCCCCATGGTGCACGGGGAAAGACCGAACAAGGAAACCATTAACACTTTCACAAGCTGCAGAGTGTGAGGCTGTTGCTAAGGCACAGCAATAACCTCACACTCAACATCAGTAAGACCAAGGTATCGACTGTGAACTTCAGCAAAGTGAAGTCAAGGGAACACACACCAGTCTTCATCGAGGGATCAGGAGTGGAAAGGGTGAGCAGTTTCAAGTTTCTAGGTGTCAACATCTCTGAGGATCTATCCTGGGCCCAAGATATTGATACAGTTACAATGAACCTTAGAGCCAGAGAACATTACAGCACAGAAACAGGCCTTTTGGCCCTTCTTGGCTGTTCTGAACCATTTTTCTTCCTAGTCCCACTGACCTGCACCTGGACCATATCCCTCCATACCCCTCTCATCCATGTACCTGTCCAAGTTTTTCTTAAATGCTAAAAGTGAGTCCGCATTCACCACTTCATCTGGTAGGTCATTCCACACTCCCACCACTCTCTGTGTGAAGAAGCCCCCCCTAATGTTCCCTTTAAACTTTTCCCCCTTCACGCTTAACCCATGTCCTCTGGTTTTTTTCTCCCCTAGCCTCAGTGGAAAAAGCCTGCTTGCATTCACTCTATCTATACCCATCATAGTTTTATATACTTCTATCAAATCTCCTCTCATTCTTCTATGCTCCAGGGAATAAAGTCCTAACCTATTCAACCTTTCTCTGTAATTCAGTTTCTCAAGTCCCGGCAACATCCTTGTAAACCTTCTCTGCAATCTTTCAACTTTATTAATATCCTTCCTGTAATTAGGTGACCAAAACTGCACACAATACTCCAAATTTGGCTTCACCAATGTCTTATACAACCTCACCATAACTTTCCAACTCTTATACTCAATACTTTGATTTATAAAGGCAATGTACCAAAAGCTCTCTTTACTACCCTATCTACCTGTGACGCCACTTTTAGGGAATTTTGTATCTGTATTTCCAGATCCCCCTGTTCATCAGGACTGTACTCCTCATCTTTTTTCTCTCCAGTCCTGCTGAAGGGTCTCGGCTCGAAACGTCATCTGTACTCTTTTCCATAGTTGCAGCCTGGCCTGCTGAGTTCCTCCAGCACCGTGTGTGCGCTGTGCAAATTTCTACAGATATCTCCGTGAAGAAGCTGCCCCGTGTCTCACTTCTAAATCTTTCCCCTACCACCTTGAATCTTTGCCCCAAACTGTTTTTTTCTCCCCTACCACACTCTGGGACGTCTGTTTACGGACAGATCAGCCATGAATGGTGGGGCAGGCTCAATGGGCCGGATGGCCTACTCCTGCTGCTATTTCTTATGTTCTTACACGTTCAAGGAGCGATGCCTCAAAAAGGTGGCATCCATCATTAAGGACCCCCTTCACTCAGGACTTGCCCTTTTCTCATTGCTACCATCAAGAAGGAGTTACAGGAGCCTGAAGGCATACACTCGATGATTCAGGATCAGATTCTTCCCCTCTGCTGTCTGATTTCTGATTGGACAATGAACTGACAAACACTTCATCGGTGTATTTTCCCCTCTCTTTTTTGCGCTACTTATTTAATTTAGTTTTTATTTTTACTTATAGTAATTTATAGCTTTTATTATTGTGTATTACAATGTACCCCTGCTGCAAAACAACAAATTTCGCGACATATGCCAGTGACATTAAACCTGATTCTGATTCTGACGTGGAGATGCTGAAATCTGCTCCATGACTCAGACTGGTCAACCTCGCCGAAAGATTCAGCAGCTTGTCTGTCATTCTCAAATCCACTGCATGTGAATTTTGCATTAAAAGTGCACGTAAATCTTAGCTGATCCGTTCCAGAAAAGGATTAGTATCTATTCCATGACTTTACACAGACTCTAGTTATTATAGGAAAATACGCCCGTGGTGAGGTCATTCCTTGCAGGGAATGGGAGGTGCTGTGGGGGATGGGCCAGGTGCAGTTTGGAAAGAAATAGCTAATTTTTTTCCCCTCAATCGATATATTTTATCTTTAATTTTACTTTATTCAGATAGATAGCACAGTAACAGGTCCTTTTGGCCCAAGCCCGGACCACCCAATTACACCCGTGTGAAAGGTGCACCTACTAACCAGAGTGTCTTTGGACTGTGGGAGGAAATCAGAGCACCCGGAGGAAACCCACGCGGTCACAGGGAGAACACTTATTCCTTTGAATAAACATATTTGTTGCTCCTGTCTTTAGCTCTCCCTCAGCCGCATCATTTTTCAGTAAATCACGTAAATGGTCCCGCTATAGTTTCAGGATCTCCGGACTGCTATATATTTTGTTCACTCGCGGACAGCTTGCAAAGGTTACTGTCTGTATTGAGGGCTTCTGACTGACCATTAAAGATTGGAGCAGGAATTGGCCATTCAGCCCCTCAAGCCTTCTCCACCATTGAGCACGTCTACAAGGAGCACTGCCCCAAGAAAGCAGCATCCGTCACCAAGGACCCCCACCACCCAGGCCACGCTCTCTTCTCGCTGATGCCTTCAGGAGGGAGGGACAGGAGGCTCATGTGCTGCACCATCAGGTTCAAGAACAGGTCATTACCACTCAACCATCAGGCTCGATCCAGGTGCAGCTGGCCATTGGACTGGAAGTCTCAATAGACAATAGGTGCAGGAGTAGGCCATTCGGCCCTTCGAGCAGCACCACCATTCAATGTGATCATTGATGATCATCCATAATCAGTACCCCATTCTGCCCTCTCCCCATATCCTTTGACTCCGCTATCTTTAAGAGCTCTATCTAACTCTTTCTTGAAAGCATCCAGAGAATTGACCTCCACTGCCTTCTGAGGTAGAGCATTCCATAGATCCACAACTCTCTGGGTGAAAAAGTTTTTCCTCAACTCAGTTATAAATGGCCTACCCCTTATTCTTAAACTGTGGCCTCGGGTTCTGGACTCCCCCAACATCGGGAACATGTTTCCTGCCTCTAGCATGTCCAATCCCTTAATACTCTTATATGTTTCAATCAGATCCCCTCTCATCCTTCTAAATTCCAGTGTATACAAGCCCAGTTGCTTCAATCTTTCAACATATGACATTCCCGCCATCCCGGGAATGAACCTCATGAACCTACGCTGCACTCCCTCAATAGCAAGAATGTCCTTCCTCAAATTTGGAAACCAAAACTGAACACAATACTCCAGGTGTGGTTTCACCAGGGCCCTGTACAACTGCAGAAGGACCTCTTTGCTCCTATACTCAATTCAAATGAGTCTCTGCAAATGACTCAGGGGATCATAGGGATCACCCTACCATCCGTCAGGGACATTTATCAGGAGTGCTGCGTATACAGGGCCCTTAGTATTATCAAGGATCCCACCCATCCATCCAGCATCCTCTTTGACTTTCTACCATCAGGCAGGAGACTCCAATCCCTAAAGACAAGAACGGTCAGGGTGGGAAACAGGCCTTTAGGCTTCTGATATTCCTGTTGCATTCGAAGTGCCACTGGTTAATCTGTTCTGAACCTGACAATACTTAATTTATGCACTTTACTTAGTTTATTTATGTTAATTCATCTGTAGATTTTATCCTTACTCTCATAAATTACTTTGTGTTATGTGTACACCCTGGTTCGGAGAAACGTTGTCTCGTTTGATGGTATCCATGTATGTAGTTAAATGACAATAAACTTGTCATGACTTGAATAAACTGCCGTGGATAACTTCACTCACACCGATACTGAACTAATCACCAAACACACCTGTGGGCTCACTTTCTCATGTTCCTGGTATTATTTATTTACATATTTATTATCATTATTATTAGTTTTTTATTGTATTTGCACAGATTGTCTTTTACACATTGGTTGCTTGTGTGTCGTTTTTCATTGATTCTATTGTATTTCTACTGTGAATGCCTGCAAGAAAATTAATCTCAGGGTTATATATGGTCACATATATCTACTTCGGGAATAAATTTACTTTGATAATAACTTTACTTTGAACTTTGAAGCCTACTCCACCATTCAAATCAACACTAATCCAAGATGAGTACATGGACTGAATCTAACACTGTCAGGGTGATACGACACAGAGGGTAGTGGCAGATGGCGTTCTGACTGAAATCTGCAGCCAGTTGTGTACTGCAGGGGTTGGTGCCGTGTCATCTGTCCTTTGTAAAGATAAAGATGAAAGATTTCTGCAGATGCTGGAATTCTTTAACAACACACCCAAAATGTTGGAGGAACTCAGCAAGTCAGACAGCATCTATGGATGACCCTTCATCAGGCCCAGAAACAAAAGGGGATAAAACCAGAAGCCGAAGGGAGGGGAAAGCATAAAAGCTAGCAGGTGATAGGTTAAACCACCTTAGCCCTCACCTGGTTCATCATGTGCTCACCCGGACTCAATCCTCTCCTATCAGAATCCCTCTTCCTCAACCCTTTATGTCTTCTACCTATCACTTCCCAGCTTCTAACTTCATCCCTCTCCCCTCCTACTCAGCCACCTTCCTTCTCACCTAGTCCCACCTATCACTTGCCAGCTTGTACTCCTTCTCCTCCCCCTTATTTTGACTTCTGTCCCCTTCCTTTGTTGTCCTGAGGAAAGGTCTCAGCTCAAAATATCAATGGTTTATTCCTCTCCGTAGACGCTGCCTCACTGTTATGTTCTTACAACATTTTGTTTGTGTTGATTCCAGGATTCAGCGACATGTCATATGAAGAGTGTTTGATGGCCCTAGGCCTGTTTTCACTGGAATTCAGAAGAATGAGGGGTAACCTAATTGAAATCTATCGAATGTGGAAAGGCCTTGATAGAGTGGATGTGGAGAGGATGCTTCCTATGGTGGGAGAGTCTAGGACCAGAGGACACAGCCTCAGAATAGAGGGACATCCATTTAGAATGGAGATGAGGAGGAATCTCTTTAGCCAAAAAACAGAGAATTTATATTCACTAGGTTTATAATGAACTCTGTCATGGATGTTCCCAAGTCTGGCTGTGAAAGGAGCAGGACCGGGCATGGGGATAGCAGCTCTATCCCATAAAAACCCAGAGATGCAGAAATGCCAGCAGAAGCTCCAATGACCTCACTCCCGGGAGAGGAAGGGCCTTCCCCCAGATGGGCTACACCTCGTGACAACTTGAAAGACTGGCCCAGGACAGAGGACTCTGGCGAGCTACTGTCATAGAACATAGAACACAGAACAGTACAACAGGCCCTTCAGCCCACAATATTCTGCCAGACCAAATAAATTAGTAATCAAATGGACAATTAAGCTAATCTCTTCTGCCTACACAATGTCCATTCATATCTTTCCAGTTTCCTCAACTTCGTGTGCCAATCTAAACTTTTCTTAAAATTCCCTAAGGTATCTCTTTCTACCAAAGTTCAAAGTAAGTTAACTATCAAAGTACATGTATGTCACCCTATACAACCTTGACATTCATCTTCACCACCACCACAAGTAGCACATTCCAGGCACCCATCACTCTCTGTGTAAAACACTTCCCCTAAAATCTCCTTTAAAATAATCCCCTCTCACCTAAAATGCATGCCCACTAGTATTAGACATTCCAACCTTGGGAAAAGGTTGCTGTCTGTCTGCTCTCTCTGTGCTGTAAGCAGCCTATGCCCCAGTAGGGGTGATGGGATTAATTAAATCAGTAAGTAGGTCTGTAATGGTAACTGTGAGACTACCGAATTGTTTTAAAATGCCCGTCTGGTTTACTAATGCTTTTCAGGGAACGGTATTTGCTGTCCTTACCTGCTCTGATGTCTATGTGACTCCTGACTCAGCAGAGTCAACTCAGGAGCCAATTAGGAATGAACAATAATTGTTGGTGTTACCATCAACGTCCACATGTCATGAAAGAATTTAAAAAGGAATCACCCTTTTACAGATATCACAGATATTCCTGTTTATTCTTTTGACTTTTCCTGTGCTTCAGCAATATTCTATGTTGTGGATAGCATGGTGGTGAGGCAGTTAGAGCTACGCTTTGCAGCCTCAGCTATTTAAAATCTTAATTAATTATCGTTGGTCGGATCTCAGGCAGTGACAAGGAGGCGTGCAGGAGTGAGATGGATCACCTGGTTGAGTGGTGTCACAACAGCCTCTCAGCCAAAGTCAGCAAGACCAAGGAATTGACTATGGACCTCAGGGAGGGATGTTGGGAGAACATTCATTTGAGGGTGAGTGGTAGAAAGGGAGAGCAGCTTCAAATTCCTGGGCGTCAACATCTCAGTGGATCTATTCTGGGCTAAAAACATTGATGTAATCATGCAGCAGACACACCAGTGACTCTAATTGCGAACATTCAGTATGATAACAAAGACTCTTGCAGATTTCTATAGATGTACAGTACAGTGGAAAGCATTACTTATTCAGATACAGCCCAAAACAGTCCCTCTGAGCCGTGCTGCCCAGCAAACCCTTGATTTAACCCTAGGCTAATCATGGGACAATTTACAATGACCAATTAACTTACCAACATTTTTGGACTGTGGGAGGAAACCCACACGGTCACGGGGAGAGCATACAAACTCCTTACAGGCAGCAGCGGGGAATTGAACCTGGGTTGCCTGTACTGTAAAGTGTTGTGCTAACCACTACGCTACCGTGCCGTCCACTGGGTTCAGTTCCAGCCTCCGTCTGTAAGGAGATGGTATGGGATTCTTGCCGATTCTCCGGTTTCCTCCCACATTCCAAAGACGTATGGGTTAGGGTTTGTAAACTGAAGTTATGCTATGTTGACACCGGGGGCATAAAGACATTGTGGGCTGCACCCATCACATCCTCACTTTCATGTTTCAATGTACATGTGACAAATAAAGTTAATCTTTATCCTTTATCTTGCTTTTGGTTAAACTCTTCTAGTGTCGACAAGGTACGCTGCCCAAAATGTTAGCTCTGTTTCACTCTCCTCCGATTCTGCCTGCCCCGCGCAGTACCCCAAACCTTCCCCTAATTATTTTAACTAATTATTACTTCCCTCCGACTCAAAGCTTTGCAGTTCCTCCATTCCGTCAATCTTCCTCCCACAAAATGCAGGCTTTGAAAGCTCAAGTGTGGCGTCACCGGTTATTACCTTCTTAAGTTTCCAGCCCCTGCTTGGATTGTTTGTCGAGCCTGCTGGGGTCTTGCCCTATGACCCTTGGCCCTTCACCTAGATTTCTGAACGTATAAAAGATCCCCAGTCCCTTCACAGATTACCAAAGGTAGACTGGGATTTGCGATCAGCTTTCCCCAGAGCTTAAATTATTTCAACTTAAACTGTATACAGACAATAAAAATCTTGTCTTGCAAATATCATTTGACACCAGTAATTACTGGCTTGCAAAACAATTTCCTCAAAGCATTGAAACTCAGTGCTACAAGTATTTATATGAAGTATTTGGTGAATGATTAAATGCATTGAAGCAGGGTCTTGTTATTTAACTAACTTCTTTAGAATATGCTTCATGCCGTTTAGTGATTTAAAATTGAAACCTGGGATAATTTCTGTACTTCAGTCACTGCCTTTTTAAAAAAAAATAGACCTTGAATTGGGGTACGTGCTTGAACGAGAAAAATCCTTCACATCTTAAACTGCAGTGTGTGATGTTTGTGCATTTAGCAAAATTTCACAAGAAGCTGTGGACTGGTTTTTTCTAACAGCGAAAAATGGGGAAGTGGAGACATGTAGACGGAGTTGTTTTCTCACTACAGGTAGTTCAGCAAGGGATGGAGCACAGAACATTACAGCACAGTACAGGCCCTTCAACCCACAATGTTGTGCCGACCGTTTAGCCTACTCTAAGATCAATCTATCTCTTCCCTCCTACATAGCCCTCAATCGTTCTATCATCAACGTGCCTATCTAAGAGTTTTTAAAATCTCCCTAACTTATCTGCCTCTACCACCTCCCCTGGTATCACACACCCATTACTCTCTGTGTGAAAAAATCTCACCTCTGACATCCCCCCTATACTTTCCTCCAATCACCTTAAAATCTTGTCCCTCCTATTAGCCATCTCTGTTCTGGGACAAATTCTCTGGTTGTTCACTCACTCTATGCCTCTTATCATCTTGTACACCTCTATCAAGTCACCTCTCATCTTCCTTCACTCCAAAGAGAAAAGCCCTAGCCTAGTCCTCATAAAACATGCTCACCAATCCAGGATATTCCAAATGGAAATTGTTCTGATGTCTAACCGCTCGTGAATAATGGCCATTTGGGAAAGGGATCAAAGACTGATCAAACTGAGGAGGAAAAAAAAACTAAGGGAAAAATTTAAAGCTGGAGTTACTCAGCAGGCCAGGCAGCATCTATGGAGAAGAGTACAGTTTATGTTTCAGGCTGAAGGGTCCTGCTAGTCCAGTCAAAGTGAAACATCGGCTCTGCTCTTTGCCAGAGATGCTGCCTGGCCTGCTGAGTTCCTCCAGCACTTTGTGTGTGTTGCTCAAGATTTCCAGCATCTGCAGAATCTTTCATGGTGATGATTTTTTTTGATGGAATGGCCCAGCCTGGTATGTCCTGATGTCTGATTGAGAGTCAGATTTACCATAGAGCAAAAAAGCACAGTACAGATCCTTCAGATCGAACAGTTCATGCCAACTCGCCTGAGTTTGACCTATTTCCTTCAAATGTCTCCTCCTCCATGTACTTAACTAAGTTTAAATAACACTATTGTACCTGCCCCAACCATTTCCTCTGGCAGCTTCTTCCATATACCCACCACCCTCTCCGTGAAGCAGCTGCCCCTTATCTCACTTTTAAATCTTTCCCATATCACCTCGAATTTTTGCCCCAAACAATGTTTTTTTCCTCCCCTACCACACTCCAGGGCATCTTCAAGGACCAATGCCTCAAAAGGGTGACGTTCATCGTTAAGGGCCCCTACCACCAGGACTTGCCCTCTTCTTGTTGCTACCATTCAAGAAAGGGTAGAGGAATCAGAAACAGAATCAGGTTTAATATCACTGGCATATGTCGTGAAATTTGTTAGCTTTGTGGCAGCAGTACAATGCAATACATAATAATGGAGGAAAACTGTGAATTATATAGTAAGTAGTTAAATAAGCAGTGCAGAAAATAGAATTACAAAAGAGTAGTAAGGCAGAATTCATGGGTTCAATGTCCATTCAGAAATCAGATGGCAGAGGGGAAGAAGCTGTTCCTGAATCGTTGAGTGTGTGTCTTCAGGCTCCTGTACCTCCTCCCTGATGGCAGAGGGGAAGAAGCTGTTCCTGAATCACTGAGTGTGTGTCTTCAGGCTCCTGTACCTCCTCCCTGATGGCAGAGGGGAAGAAGCTGTTCCTGAATCGCTGAGTGTGTGTCTTCAGGCTCCTGTACCTCCTCCCTGATGGCAGAGGGGAAGAAGCTGTTCCTGAATCGCTGAGTGTGTGTCTTCAGGCTCCTGTACCTCCTCCCTGATGGCAGAGGGGAAGAAGCTGTTCCTGAATCGTTGAGTGTGTGTCTTCAGGCTCCTGTACCTCCTCCCTGATGGCAGAGGGGAAGAAGCTGTTCCTGAATCGCTGAGTGTGTGTCTTCAGGCTCCTGTACCCCCTCCCTGATGGCAGAGGGGAAGAAGCTGTTCCTGAATCGCTGAGTGTGTGTCTTCAGGCTCCTGTACCCCCTCCCTGATGGCAGAGGGGAAGAAGCTGTTCCTGAATCACTGAGTGTGTGTCTTCAGGCTCCTGTACCTCCTCCCTGATGGCAGAGGGGAAGAAGCTGTTCCTGAATCATTGAGTGTGTGTCTTCAGGCTCCTGTACCTCCTCCCTGATGGCAGAGGGGAAGAAGCTGTTCCTGAATCACTGAGTGTGTGTCTTCAGGCTCCTGTACCCCCTCCCTGATGGCAGAGGGGAAGAAGCTGTTCCTGAATCACTGAGTGTGTGTCTTCAGGCTCCTGTACCCCCTCCCTGATGGCAGAGGGGAAGAAGCTGTTCCTGAATCACTGAGTGTGTGTCTTCAGGCTCCTGTACCCCCTCCCTGATGGCAGAGGAGAAGAAGCTGTTCCTGAATCACTGAGTGTGTGTCTTCAGGCTCCTGTACCTCCTTCCCGATGGTAGCAATGAGAAGCGGCCACGTCTTTATTGCTGGGGGTCCTTAATGATGGCTGCCGCCGTTTTGGGGCTCTGCTCCTTGAAGGTGTCCTGGATATTACAGAGCCTAGTGCCCACGATGGAGATGACAAAGTTTATGAAGTTCTGCATCTTACTTCAGCCCTGTGCAGAAGCCCCTAACCCCCACCCCCTTATCAAATGGTGGTGCAGCCCTCCAGAATGCTCTCTACTGTACACCTGAAGAAATTTGAAGGCACACATTCAACAATTCAGAAACAGCTTCTTCCCCTCTGCCTAAAATTTCCTGAATAGACATTGAACTCATGAACGCTACCTCAATACTTCTTTTCTCTTTTTGCTCTACTTATTTAACATTATATTTACTGTGATTTATATTTTTTATTATGTATTGCACTGTACTGCTGCTGCATAACAACAAATTTTATGACATATGCTGGTGATATTAAACCTGTTTCTGATTTTGTTTTTCACCATCCACTTTATCTATCTCTCCCATAATTTTTCACATTTTTATAAGGTCAAAACAACACACACAAAATGCTGGAGGAACTCAGCAGGTCTGGCAGCGTCTATGGAAGTGAGTAAACAGTTGACTTTTCTGGCCGAGATCCTTCTTCAGGTCTGAGAAGGAAGGGGGAGACGCCAAAATAAGAAGGTGGTGGGGCTGGAAAGGAGAATGGCTCGAAGGTGATAGGTGAGGCCAGATGGGTAGGAAAGGTCAAGGGCTGGAGAAGAAGGAATCTGATAGGAGAGGAGAGAGGACCATAGGAGAAAGGGACAAGGAGGAGTGAGAGGCAGGTGAGTTAAGGTAAAAGGTCAGAGTGGGGAATGGGGGGTGCAGGATACGTTTAGTGGAAGGAGCGATCAACACTCATGCTACCCAAACGGAATATAAGGTGTTTCTCTTCCACCCTGTGGGTGGCTTCATCTTGGCTCAAAAGGAGGCCATGGACCAACACATTGGAAAGGGAATGGGAATCTGAATTAAAATGTTTGGCTGTCGAGAAGTCTTGCTTGTGGCTGATGGAGCGAAGATGCTCGATGAAGCAGTCCCCCAGTTTATGATGGGTCTCAATGTACAGGAGGCCTCACCAGTAGCACTGGACATAATAGACGACCCCTGCAGATTCACAGGTGAATTGTTGCCATGACTATAAGGTCTATAAAGTCATCCCTCATTGTCCAAGGAACAAAGACCCAGCCTGGTCAACTGTACTCTTTATCCCAGGCCCTCTATTCCTGGTATCACCCTTGTAAATCTTTTCTGCACTCTGTCCAGTTTAAACACATCTTACCTAAAACAGTGCGACCACAACTGCACACAGTACCCGAAGGTGGCACCATAGCATAGCGGTTAGCACAATTGCTTCAGAGCGCCAATAATCACCGATCGGGAATCGATTCCCGCTGCTGTCTGTAAGGAGTTTGTACGTTCTCCCGGTGACCACGTGGGGTTTCTCTGGGTGTTCCAGTCTGGTTTCCTCCCACATTCCAAAGACGTAGAGGTTAGGATTGAGAAGTTGTGTCCATGAGATATTGGCATTGTGTGCGTGGCAACTGTTGCAGGCTGCCCCCGCACATCTCGGACCATTGATGAAAACGACGTATTTCACTGTATGTTTCAATGTACGTGACAAATAATATTAACCTGCTGTCAAGATGTACCTGAATGTTCACTGGATTTTTCTCTCTTTGATAGAAGCTGTAAGGCACAGTATCCTGTGCTTTTTCTCCTCCCCCCTTCTCTCAATTCTAATTACCCACTCTGGCTCCCCTTTTACCTCTTCCTTCTGCTCACCTGCCTATCACCTGCCCCTGGGGCCCCTCCTCTTCCCCACTCTCCTCTCCTATCAGATTCCTTTTTCTTCAATCCGTCACCTTTTCCACCTATCACCTCCCAGCTTCTTACTTCATCCTTCCTCCCCCTCCCACCTGGCTTCACCAATCACCTTGTAGCTTGCCCTCCTTCCCCTCCCCTCCGCCTTTTTATTCTGGCTTCTTCCCCCTTCCTTTCCAGTCCTGACGAAAAGTCTCGGTCTGAAACATCAACTGTTTATTCATTTCTACAGATGCTGCCTGACCTGCTGAATTCCTCCTGCATTTTGTGCACGGTAATCTGTGCTAAATTCCTGCTCCTCGGGAGCATTTACTGAAGGTGGCCCACCCCGTTCAGAAAGCCAACCTTCAGTGGGCGCCATTGTTAGGGCAGTTCTTGTTCACATTCCAAGACTATGAATATCTCACACCTTCAGACCAAGAAAGCTACTGGCAACTAAACCGATGTATGTAATCCCAGAGGGCGTTAACATCTGACAGATTGAAGAATTACCACGAAGGAGATTGCCTCTCAATAAACAGCAACGAGTCTATAAAGCATCCAGAGTGCTCCATGCAATTTTATTACCTGCATACCGGCCTGGGAAATAGAATCAACATTGTCAAATTCAGCAGGCAACAGAATAGAAAGCAACACACACAAAACACTATAGGAACTCAGCAGGTCGGGCAGCACCTATGGAGAGGAATAAACAGTCAATGTTTCGGGTAGAAACCCTTCTTCAGGACTGGAAAGGAAGGGGGAAGATGTCAGAATAAATAGGTGGGGGGAGGGAAAGGAGGATAGCTAGAAAATGATGGGTGAAGACAGGCGAGTGGGGAAGTTAAAGGGCTGGAGAGGAAGGAATCTGGTAGGAGAGGGGAGTGGACCAGAGGAGAAAGGGAAGGAGGATGGGACTCAGGGGTAAGTAATAGGCAGGTGAGAAGAAGTGAAAGCTAAGAGTGGGGAATAGAGGAAGGGATGGGGGGAATATATATACCGGTAATCAAGAGAAAATCTGCAGATGCTGGAAATCCAAGCAACATACATAAAGTGCTGGAAGAACTCAGCAGGTCAGGCAGCATCTATGGAAATAAATTACAGTTGATGTTTCCGGCTGAAATCCTTTGGCAGGACTCCTGAATATGTTTGAATGTATTTACCAGAATGAAATCGATATTCATGCCATCAGGTTGGAGGCAACCAAGATGAAACATGAGGTGTTGCTCCTCCACCCTAAGGGTGGCCTCATCCTGGCACAAGAGGAGGCAATGGACTGACTGACCTGTTGGAACAGGAATGGGAATGGGAATTAAAATGTTTGGCCACCAGGAAGTTCCGTCTGTGGAAAGAAAAGGAACAGAGACAGAAGGGAATGCTGATACTGGGATCTGAAGCAACACACAAAATGCTGGAGGAACTTAGCAGGTCAGGCAGAATCTATGGAAAAAACACAGTCAATGCTTCGGGCCAAAACTCAGAGAAAAAGCTGAGGAGTGGATTTGAAATGTGGGGGAGAGGGGAGAGAGAAACACCGGGGGATGGGTGAAACCTGGAGGGGGAGGGATGAAGCAAAGAGCAAGGAAGTAGATTGGTGAAAAAGACAGAAGGCCATGGAAGAAAGAAGAAAGAGGGGGAAGGGGTACCTGAGGGAGGCAATGGGGGGGCAAGGAGATAACATGAGAGAGAGAAAAGGGGATGGGAAATGGTGAAGCGGGGAAGGCATTACTGGAAGTGTGACAAACCGATGTTCATGCCATCATATTGGAAGCTACCCAAATGGAATATAAGGTGTTGTTCCTCCAACCTAAGTGTGGCCTTACGACAGTGGAGGAGGCCATGGATGGACATATCGGAATGGGAATGGGAAGTGGGATTAAAATGGGTGGCCACTGGGAAATCCTGCTTGATCTGGTGGACGGAGCGTAGGTGCTCGGCAAAGCGGTTTTCCAATCTACATTGGGTCCTACCGATATACAGGTGGCCACACCCGGAACACTGAACACAGCATATGACCCACACCGACTCACAGGTGAAGTGTCGTCTCACCTTGAAGGACAGTTTGGGGCCTTGAATGGTAGTGAGGGAGGAGGTGTAGCAGCTGTTCCGCTTGCAAGGATAAGTGCCAGGAGGGAGATCAGTGGGAGCGATGAATAGACAAGGGAGTCGCGTAGGGAGTGATCCTTGCGAAAAGCAGAAAGTGGGGGAAGGAGGGGGGAAGATGTGTTTGGTTGTGGGATCCAGTTGAAGGTGGCGGAAGTTTCAGAGAATTCTCCGCTGGACGCGGAGGCTGGTGGGGTGGTAAGTGAGGACAAGTGGAACCCAGTCCCTGGTGGGGTAGAGGAGGATGGGGTGAGAGCAAATGTGCGGGAAATGAAAAAGATGAGATTGAGGGCAGTTTTGATGGTGGAGGAAGGGAAGCCCCTTTCTTTGATGAAAAGCCTCATCCTGAGAGCAGATGTGGCAGAGACGGAGGAATTGAGAGAAGGGGTTGACGTTTTTACAAGTAACAGGGTGGGACAAGATATAGTCCAGGTAGCTGTGAGAGTTCATGTCTTTTTTAAGATTGAGACAAGGTGTGTTCTGCATCGAGTTTGTGGCCTTTTAAGTTCGTAAGGATGGCTTTAGGGACAGAGAGGGGAGCTAAAGGTCAGGTTAGGGTTCAGGGACAGTAATGTGGGGATGTCAGATGTCATATTAGGATTTAGGGATAAGGAGGAGTTAGAGGTCAGGCCTTCATTCTCTGCTACGTGTTTCACATTCTGTGTTCAAAGTCCATGTAGGTAGATCAGTGACATAAGACAGCTACAGCCTGGGCCTCCACTCCGTGCTCAAGGGCCAGTGACGTGGACAGGTGACAAAAGACACCCACAGTCCAGGCTGACACTCTGTGCTTGAAGAACAGGTGTGCAAGAAGTGCACCCAAAGTTCAAAACTGGGGTTCACTTGGAACTTAGAATTCTGTCAGTCCAGGAGCCGAGACCAAGGATCAAAGTTTGAAAGTCGATCAAAAGTTTGGGAGTTGAAGCTTGGTGGCTGAAGCCTGTAGTTGGAGGCCTGTCCACGTGCGCCTGCGGGTGGGAGGGTGGAATGGGGCTCTATCATGGGTACCAGCCTCCATAGGAACCAACATATCTTCAAGGAGCGGGGCCTTAGGAAGGTGGTTTCTGTCATTAAGGTTCCCCACCACCCAGGACATGCCCTCTTCACACTGTTACCATCAGCAAGGAGGTACAGAAGCCTGATGGAACGCACTCACCTTCTTCCACTCTGTCATCTGATTCCTAAATGGACATTGAACCCATGAATACCACCTTACTACTTTTTTTATTTTTTTTTGCACAATTTATTAACTTAACTATTTGATAGACATGTATACATACTTAATGTAACTCACTTTTTTCTATATATTTATTTATCATGTATTTCCTTATACTGCTGCCATAAAGTTAACTAATTCCACACCATGTGCTGGTGAAATTGAATCTGATTATGATTCTGATTGTTGTTGTTTTGTTGCTTGTGGTGTTCTGTGTGGGTATGCTATACATATGCCCATAACTTTTGCACAGTACTGTATTTTATAAATCAATTTTATTTTTGAGATTCAAGAAAAAGTCAGGCAGGCACCAGAATGTGTGGTGACTCTTGTGGGCTGCCCCCAGCACATCCGTAGGTTGTGTCGGTTATTAGCGCAAACGACAAGTTTCACTGTATGTTTCAATGTACATGTGACAAATAGACCTAAATCGGAATCAGAATTTGAACCTGAACTCCAGCAGAGTCTCCTAATTAAGGAGGATTATTTTTCCAAAAAAGTGCAGAGAATGAAGGATAGATACACAACGTAGATTACAGCCTGGGGTGCCAACCTGTTTTCCAATCTGTATTTCATTTATGTATACGCACTGTACAAAAATCTTAGGTACTTTTACGTGTGGTGCCTTATAGCTAGGGTGCTTATGACCTTTGCACAGTGCTGTAATTGTCAACATGGACGGAGACCACGTTTGTAGATGTGGTGGGAGCAAAGGATGTTGGGAATGCCGAGGATGGAGTGCCGCGGGAAGGGTGTGGGACAGGTGGCAGAGAAGGTAGGTGCCAGGGGTGGCGGGTGGCACGGGTGCAGACACACCCAGCCCTGAGGTACCAGACAAGATCATTTGATTCCAAACAATTGGTTTATTGATCATTACAGAATGTCTCTCTGGTGCTTCCTGCTCCCTTCCCCCTCCCTTCCCCCTTTCCCAACCATGATTCCCCTCTCCCTGCCCCCTTCCCACTCTCAGTCCACAACAGAGACCCACATCAGAATCAGGTTTATCATCACTCACTTGTATCATGAAATTTGTTTTTTTTGTGGCAGCAGTACAGCGCAATACATAAAATTACTACAGTACTGTGCAAAATTCTAGCGCTCTCTCTCTCTCTCTCTCTTTCTCTCTCTCTCTCTCTCTCTCTCTCTCTCTCTCTCTCTCTCTCTCTCTCTCTCTCTCTATATATATATATATATATATATATATATATGTGTGTGTGTAATTTCTGAAATTGAAAAATGTCAGGTGCAGCCCAGTCTAATCAGTAGAAAAGCTTGAGTGTTAACAGTTTGGGATTCTTAGGTTGATCTTACAGAAAGTTAAAGTTCAAAGAAAATTTATTATCAAAAGCACGTACTGTATACGTCACCATTTACTACCCTGAGATTCATTTTCTTGCAGGCATTCCCAGTAGAACGGAGAAGTGCAATAGAATCAATGAAAAACTACAAGAACTGACAGACAACCAATGTGCAACAGAAGATGAACTGTTTAATTACAAATTAATTAATTGGTTGCTTAATTAATTATACAAGCAAAGATACAAATAAATAAATTATAGTGAGAACAAGAGTTGTCAAGTCCTTGAAAGTGAGTCTGTAGGTTGTGGAATCAGTTCAATGTTGGTGTGAGTGAAGTTATTGGCTAAGTTCATGGATGATGTTACTCCATCAAAGTAAAAATAATTTCTTAAAATTGTATTTGTCATATTTTTTAGTGGATAAGGGGCAAGAGCTTTGCGCTCGGCTGCCCTCAGTTACCCTCATAGCTCCTGATTTGTTTCGACGCCTTCAGCAATTCATGACGATTACCGAGATTTTGGTCATTTCAGACTTGGGGTTTCTGGTTCTGAATGGTGTGTGCTTACCCGGCAGGGTGGAGATGGGGGTGGGGATAAAATGGGACCAACTGCCTGACCATGTACTGGGGCTGTTCCCAAAGCCCTTACCTGACCATTTGCCTCTTGTGACAATATTACAGGCAGGGTGCTCTTGGGTCCTGAAAGCTGCTGTGGAAATGCAGCTTTTCCTTCTAATGTACTTTCTGCGCCCTACGACCTCTCCTTTCAACAAAGGGCACGTCTAAAATGACAGCAAACTCCAAGTTATTGCCCTCAGAGGGCTTCTGTAATAAAGAGAGCCCGCCAGCGGCTTGCTGTGCGCCTGCAGTTTACCATCCTCTTCAGAGTTTAATTAAAATATCTCCCTGGGACTGTAGGGGCCGGCGGTCTACGTGTGGGAGAAGGGAGCAGGGTGAAGGGTGGGGGTTGTTTGAGAGAGGTCTATGAAAGAGCCCTTGCAAACAAACAGACACGGGGTGGTGGAGCCTCTGCGTGTGTCTGGAGATGTGGAGGAATGTGCAAAGTATGATAACAACAGATGAAATGTGGGCAAGGGGGCCAAGAAGGGAGTGCTGTAACTATAGTAACCGGCTCTTGTTGCATTGGGAAGTGGGTGTTTGTTTGCTGTGCATTGCAATACACTGAATGGTGCCTTTACACATTAACATTATCCTAATGAGATCCACAAGCTGGAGGACTGCATATCAGCAGCAACTTGGGTGGCTTGTTGTAGATAATCAGCCCAAGGAAAAGACGGGCAGGGAGGGGGTGGGTGGGGAGTGTGGCAGGGAACGGGGAAGGAAGTGTTTAAATGGGCAGAGAGGGGTGGGAGGGGTGTCGGAAGGCAGAGAGGAAGAAAGTGGAGATGATTAGAGAGTGTGTGCTGAGAGAGAGTGAAAGAGAGGAGAAAGAAAAGGGAGGAGAGGCGAAGAGAGAGGAAGAAAGGGGAGTGAGGGAGAAAGAGAGAAGAGAGAGAACGAGAGGGGAGAGAGGAAGTGAGAGAGAGAGAGTGAGGAAAAGAAAGAAAGAGGGTAGAGAAAGAGAGCGGGAGAAAGAGAGAAAGAGATGGGAGGGAGAAAGAGAGAGGAGGAGAAAGAGAGAAAGAGACGGGAGGGAGAAAGAGAGGAGAAAGAGAGAAAGAGACAGGAGGGAGAAAGAGAGAAAGAGACGGGAGGGAGAAAGAGAGAAAGGAGGAGAAAGAAGTGTGAGGGAAATGAAGCATCTGCAGATTCTCTCTTGTTTGAGAGAGATGAAGGAGAAGGGAGCCAGAGGGAAATGCAGAAACAGGAACAGTAAAGAGGGAAAAAGAAGTGAGAGATAGAGTGAGAGTGTGAAGGAAGAGGGGGTGAACTTGAAGGTTAAGAGGGAGAGGGCCAAAGGGAGGAACGAGGTTTGTGGTGGTGGGAGGGGGAACAGAGGTAGGAGGAATATAGAGGAGATGAACCATCAGAAACTAATCTGTGACACACAATACCAGACAGTGGTCATCATATCACTCCTCACTGTAATAAAGTCTGCGCTGTAATCTGGCTTGTTACAAACTCACAGAGATAGAGTCAACCAATCACACTGGAAGAGAATAAGCATTCGACTGATTTTCTGGTCGCGAGGGCAACAAACAGATCTTGTGTTTCCCTGCAGCCCCCCCCCCCCCCACCCCACCCCCTAGACATTCCTCCTATGAAGTGTATGTTACAGCTTTGAAGGCTTGAACACAAGCTTTTCTCTTAAAGGGACAGGGGACTTCCGTCCTCCAAGCAGAAGTGCCTGAGGTGTTTTAAACACAAGAGATTCTGCAGATGCTAGAAATCCAAAGTCTGTCTCTCTCTCTCACACACACACACACACACACACACACACACACACACACACACACACACACACACACACACACACACACACACACACACACACACACACACACACACACACACACACACACACACACACACACACACACACACACACACACACACAATGCTGGAGGAACCCAGCAGGTTAGGCAACATCTTTTGAGAGGTATAAACAGTCAATGTTTCAGGCCAAGACCCTTCGTGAATACTGGAGAAGAAGGGGGAATAATAATGTGGGGGAAGAGGAAGGATTACAAGCTGGAAGATGATAGATGAGGCCAGCTGGGAGGGGAAGGGGAGACGAAGGGAGAAGCTGGAAGGTGGTAGGGGTAAAGGTAAAGATTTGGAGAAGAAGAAATCTTGATAGGATAGGAGATTGGACCATGGAAGAAAGGGAAGGGGGAAGGGCATCAAGGGAATGTGAGGAGAAGAGGTAAGAGCAGATTGGGGAATCAAAGAACTACAATGCCTCTACTGCCATGATGATGCCATCTCAGGCTGGAGGAGAAACTCTATCTGGATAGTGATATGAGCAGAGTCATGAAGCCCTTGTGCTTTCTGTTTAATCTTGTCGTTTTTTTTGACTGACACAGGTTTTGCGTGTACTGTGATTATTTAAAACGGTCTCCCGACTAGAGCTTATTGTGGGGTCTTTGTTTGAGACTGATTCGCCTTGCAGTGTCGCTCAGTCAAGCCACCGATGTTCTGTTGGAATTCCTATCTATAATCTCTTGTTTCTGTCTTTACATGGGAGTCTGTCATTCCTCCGCACCTGGGTTCAGTCCTCTGTCAGCTTACACTGTGACAGAAGGACACCACACCATTATGGACCCAATGGAGTTTGTACAGCAGCTTGGACATTGGTTGCCTGGGGGTGAGGGTGCCTTCTATTCTAGGTGCTTGACCCAAGGCTACGTTCCAAGTGTCTCAAGGCTACTTTCTGAGTTTCTTGAGTCCATGTTCCAAGCTTCTCTAGTCTATGTTCAAGGTTGTCAAGGTTTCTTGGGTCTTCCATGGCCCTCCAGGTTTCCGAGGACAATTCGATGTTTTTGGGTTATACGCAATGTTCCAGAGTTATATGCAAAGTTCCCAAGTTTTCCAGCCTTGGCTCAAGAGCATCAGGTCTGTTTCAAATTTTCCAGGTCTGTCTCGAATTTACAGCCCTGTTTTGAATTTACCGGCCCTGTCAGGTGCTGGTCTGAGGGAAGGACATATTGTCATGAGCCATAGTGGCCTAGTGCCTGTATTTGTTCACTGTTGTCTTATCTAGAGTCGGTAAGCCCCTGTGCTTTCTGTTTAACCTTGTCAAGTTTATGTTGACTGGCATGGGTTTTCAGCATACTGTGATTATTTAAAGCGGGCTCCCAATTAGCACTGATCATGGGGATTTTGTGTTTTGAGAGTGATTCATCTTGCGGTGTTTCTCAGTCAAGCTACTGATGTTCTGTTGGAATTCCTGTGGTTTCTGTCTCTACATGGGAGTTTGTTGTCCCTCTGCACCTGGCTTCAGTTGTCAGTCAGTGCACACCATGACAGGTAGCCTCCAACCCGATAACGTGAACATCGACTTCTCCAACTTCCAGTGTTTCCTCCCCTTGCCCCTTCTCTCTTCTTCAATTCCCCATTTCCAGTACTTGATCTTTTCCACCGATCACCTCCCAGCTTCTTACTTTATTCCCCCTCCCCCACCTTTCTTTCCAGTCATGATGAAGGGTCTTGACCTGAAATGTCAACTGTTTATTCATTTCCATAGATGCTGCCTGACCTGAAGTGATTTTCTGTGTTTTGAGAAATAGCTAAAGGAGAGAAAAACCTTGACTTTCATGGTCTCACTATTCAAAACTGGTTACCAGTATTATACAGTATCAATGTGATCATTTGAGTCAAGTACAATTTTCTCCTATTGTTGGATGGTCATGTGGCTGTAGAGGTTGATCCAGGATTGACGTATCCTGGTGCAGTGTGGTCAAGAGTAAATGGTGGCCGTGGTCAGTGGCTGGGTCTGTTGATTGCTCATATACTATAGCAGTTTGGTGAGAGTGTATTAGGGTAAAGACACAGCCTTTTCATCACTTGTCTTCACTGAAGTAAGTTGTCCTTGACAAAATACTGCTCCCCATTTGTTACCAAGAACCTAGCAACTGATGGCGCAAAATGCGTGGCACAGAGAAGGAGGAGTGAACAGTAAGTAGGAGCACGTTGCACCGCGAATTGCCCTCGAATCCTTCCTTTTACCTATGCAAGGAACAAGAACGTCAGCAGAGTAGTGTGATTAAATGTTGTTAGTGAGCTATGTTAGTAATGGCAGATGCTGGGCAGCTTATAGTATGAGATCGACAAATTGGGCCCTCCAAGGTGAAAGCATGCATACTCCAAAGCCCTTGCAAAAAAAAGAGAGACTGTGCATCGGAGGCCCAATTAATTCAATACAGTTCACATCCCATCAGTAACCGCCTGCCTCATTTGTGGCTTCATTGGTCACCTTAGAACTCACACAACCAGAATGGAGGGTAGTCATCCCCCATCATCAAGAACTGTCTTTGAAAAATCTGAATCGGAATCAGCTTGTTTATCACTGTCATAAAATTTGCTCTTTTACAGCAGTAGTACAATACATGAAAAGTACTACAAATTACAATAAGGGAATATTAAAATATAAAACATCCTCATTATTATGTGATGTGTCATATGACATGGATGATCATGGTCTTCCTTCTGTCTAGTTCTATTAAGTTCTTCAAAACTTTTGCCTGTCCATTCCTCGATGTAACTCATGAATGTCATGCTGTTGATTATGACATGTCCTTCCATCAATTTTTCCTGTCACTGCAAGATGTTCGAGCTCAAGAAAGTCTGCAGATGCTGGAAATCACACAAAATGCTTGAGGAACTCAGCAAGTCAGGCAGCATCTATGGAAAAGAGTAAACAGTTGATGTTTTGGGCAGAGACCCTCCTTCAGACTTCTCTTTCCTCAGTACATATCCCAAAAATTCCAGCTGCCATTTCCTGATTAATAATATCAGCTCTCTTCTCAGTCCAGTTTTTTTTTTGCAACACTTCCTCTTTTGTTACTCTGTCCTTCCACGATATTTTCATCACTCTTCTAAAATTAGGCACATTTCTGCAGTTTCGAGGTTTTTCTTTGATATTGTCCAACATTTGTTTCCATAAAATTTAAATAAGTAGTGGAGAAAGAGAGCAAAATAGAAAGGCAGTCTTCACGAGTTCATGGTCCATTCAGAAATTACCGATCAGAGGTGGAGAAGGTCAGAAACTTTAAATCCATCGGCGCTATCATTTCATGAAAATTTGTCCTGGGACCAGCACGCAAATGCCATGACAAAACAGGCAGGGCAGCACCTCTACTATTTAGAAGTTTGTGTAGATTTGGTTTGTCGCCTAAAACCTTGACAAACTTCTAAAGATGCACAGTGGAGAGTATCTTGATTGGCTGCATCACAGCTTGGTATGGAAACATCAATGCCCTTGAATGGAAAAACCTACGGATACAGCCCAGTCCATCGCAGGAAAATCCCTTCCAAACATTGAGCACGTCTACAAGGAGCACTGTCACACGAAAGCAGCATCCGTCATCTAGCAGCCCCACTATCCGGGCCGTGCTCTTTTCCTGATGCTGCCATTGGGAAGAAGGTATAGGAACCTTAGGTCCAACATCACCTGGTTCAGGAACAGTTATTACCCTTCAATCAACAGGCTCCTTTATGAGTGTGGATAACTTTACTCACCTCATCACTGAACTGATTCCACAGTCGGAGAGGAAGGCAGGCACTCTGGCTGCAGCTGATGTGAGAAAGACCACAGCAGACTGAGCTCACGTAAAGCTGTGGGCCTGATAACGTACCTGGTCAGTTTCTGAGGGACTATGCAGCCCAGTAAACTGAGGTTCTACCAGACATCCTCAACGTCTCTCTGGAAAAGCCCACTGTCCCCTCAGGCTTCAAGATGGCCACAAATTACCCAAGATGGGTGGCTGGTTATGGACGGCATTAAATCCTATCATCCTGCTACATTGGACCCTCTCCAGTTTGCTTTTTGCTCAAATAGGTCCACTGATGATCCCTTAGTCTGCACTCCACTCTGTCCTGTCCCACCTGGAAAATGGTGCCTCGTAGTGATGTACTACATACAGAGCTAGAGACAACGACACGCAGTCGGTAAGTCGTTTCGAGACTAGTTTATTCAAACTTCGTGGCGCTGGCATTTAATCCCTAGCGCCCACCCTCTCCGGGCGGAAATGATGTCAGAGGTGCATTACCAAAGTCTCCCCCCACACACTGGCTCTTTGTGAGCCGGTTCACCTGCGCAGAAAGTGGGTCGCCACATAACCCCCCCCCCCCCCCAGAACCGGCGATACACCCCCCCCAATGTCCACAGTCTGGATCAGCCTCTGTTTGGGAGGTCTGCCTCTGCGCCGCGGTGCCTGAACCTCGACCGGCTGCGCCAAGTCCACATGGGCTGGTTTGAGTCGGTCCACCGTGAAAACCTCCTCTTTCCCCACAATGTCCAGAACGTACGTGGACCCGTTGTTGTTGATCACCTTGAACGGCCCCTTGTACGGCCGCTGTAGCGGTGCCTGGTGTCTGCCCCTTTGTACAAACACAAACTTACAGTCCTGCAGGTCTTTGGGTTCATGGGTCGGGGTCCGTCCGTGCTGTGAAGTCGGCACGGGGGCCAGGTTGCCGAGCCTTTCGCGTAGTCTGCCCAGGACTGCTGCGGGTTCTTCCTCTTGCCCCCTTGGGGCTGGTATGAACTCCCCTGGGACGACCAGGGGTGTGCCGTACACCAACTCGGCCGACGAGGCGTGCAGATCTTCTTTGGGCGCCGTGCGGATTCCGAGCAGGACCCAGGGAAGCTCGTCCACCCAGTTAGGTCCTCTCAGGTGGGCCATGAGAGCCGACTTCAAGTGACGGTGGAAGCGTTCCACCAGTCCATTCGACTGTGGGTGGTAGGCAGTAGTGTGGTGTAGCTGCGTTCCCAACAGGCTGGCCACAGCTGACCATAGGCTGGAGGTGAACTGGGCACCTCTGTCGGAGGTAATGTGGGCCGGTAACCCGAAGTATGCTACCCAGGTTGTAATCGGTGCTTGGGCGCAGGAATTGGCAGATGTGTCGGTGAGCGGGACCGCCTCTGGCCACCTCGTGAACCGGTCTACCATAGTTAGGAGGTACCGCACTCCTCGGGACACTGGTAGGGGGCCCACGTATCCACATGAATGTGGTCAAACCTCCGGTGGGTGGGTTTGAACTGCTGTGGCGGGGCTTTAGTGTGCCGCTGCACCTTGGCTGTTTGGCACTGCGTGCACGTTCTGGCCCATTCACTGACCTGCTTGCGAAGTCCGTGCCACGCTAACTTGCTGGAGACCAGCCGGACGGTTGTCCTGATAGATGGGTGCGCCAAACCGTGTATGGAGTCGAAAACTCGCCAGCGCCGGGCTGCCGGGACGATGGGGCGAGGTTGGCCGGTAGCCTCGTCGCACAGGAGGGTCCTCTCACCTGGGCCTACAAGAAAGTCCTGCAGCTGCAAATCCGAGACTGCGGTCCTGTAGCTGGGCATCTCGTCGTCTGCCTGCTGCGCCTCCGCCAGTGCTGCATAGTCCACCCCCAGGGACAGAGCCTGGACAGCTGGTCTGGAGAGTGCGTCCGCCACGACGTTGTCCTTTCCCGAGACATGCTGGATGTCTGTCGTGTACTCGGATATGTAGGACAGATGTCGCTGCTGGCGAGCCGATCAGGGATCGGACACCTTCGTGAACGCGAAGGTCAACGGTTTGTGGTCCGTGAATACGGTGAACTTCTAAGAAGTACCTGAAATGCCAGATTGCCAGATACAGTGCCAACAGCTCCCAGTCGAAAGCACTGTACTTGAGTCGGGTGGTCGTAGGTGCTTGCTGAAGAATGCCAGGGGTTGCCAACGCCCCTCGATGTGCTGCTCCAGCACCCCACCGACTGCTGGGTCGGACGCGTCCACTGTGAGGGCAGTCGAAAAGTCCGTTCTGGGGTGCAACAGTATCGCGGCATCTGCCAAGGCTTCCTTGGCTTTAACGAAAGTGGCCGCAGCCTCCTTGTCCCAAGTAATGTCCTTTCCTTTACCCGACATCAGGGTGTACAAAGGGCGCATGATACGGGCTGCTGAGGGGAGGAAACGGTGGTAGAAGTTCACCATACCAACGAATTCCTGCAGGCCTTTGACCATGTTGGGCCGGGCAAAGTGGCAGATCGCGTCTACCTTGGCGGGCAGAGGTGTTGCCCCGTCTTTGGTAATCCTGTGGCCCAGGAAGTCGATGGTATCAAGACTGAACTGGCATTTAGCTGGGTTGATCGTGAGGCCGAAATCACTCAGGCAGGAGTACAGCTGGCGAAGGTGGGACAGATGCTCCTGACGACTACTGCTGGCTATAAGGATGTCGTCCAAATAGATGAACGCAAAGTCCAGGTCGCGTCCCACCACATCCATTAGCCGCTGGAATGTCTGTGCGGCATTCTTCAGGCCGAAAGGCATTCAGAGGAACTCGAACAGGCCGAACGGGGTGATAAGTGCTGTTTTGGGGATGTCTTCAGGGTGCACCGGGATTTGATGGTATCCCCGGACGAGGTCTACTTTGGAAAATATTCTTGCCCCATGCAGGTTTGCTGCAAAGTCCTGTATGTACGGCATGGGGTATCAGTCTGGAGTGGTAGCCTCGTTCAGTCTACGGTAGTCGCCGCATGGTCTCCAACCCCCGGCTGCTTTGGGCACCATGTGCAGGGGGTGGCCCATGGGCTGTCGGACCTTCGTACGATCCCCAATTCCTCCATCCTCTTGAACTCCTCCTTCACCAGGCGGAGTTTTTCCGGGGGGAGCCTTCGTGCGCGGGCGTGGAGGGGTGGTCCCTGGGTCGGGATGTGGTGCTGTACCCCGTGTCTGGGCATGGCTGCTGTGAACTGCAGTGCCAGAATCGATAGAAAGTCCGCCAGGATTCTGGTGAATTCGTTGTCAGACAGTGTGATGGAGTCCAGGTGTGGGGCCGGCAACTTGTCTTCACCCAGGGAGAACGTCTGGAAAGTCTCGGCATGTACCAGTCTTTTCCCTTGCAAGTCGACCAGCAGGCTGTGAGCTCGCAAGAAGTCCGCCCCCAGGAGTGGTTGGGCCACCGCGGCCAGTGTGAAGTCCCACGTGAACCGGCTGGCGCCGAACTGCAGCTGCACTGTGCGGGTGCCGTAGGTCCGTATCGTGCTGCCGTTTGCGGCCCTCAGGGTGGGTCCTGGCTTCCTGTTGTGGGTGTCGTACCCCGTCAGGGGCAAGATGCTGATTTCTGCTCCAGTGTCGATCAAGAAGCGGCATCCCAACTGTTTGTCCCAGACGTACAAGAGGCTGTCCTAGTGGCCAGCCGCCATAGTCATTAGCAGCAGCTGGCCCTTGCAGGACGGGCGACAACGGCGGGCTTCTGTGCCCCACCGCTGGTGGTAGAAACACCACTGTTCACTGGCTTCCTCACTCCTGCCTCTGTGTTGTGTGCGCCCCCCTGCCAGGCCTGGTCTGGTCTGCTGTTGGGCGTGTGCCCTGGTAATCTGACGGACGGACTCTTGGCTTTCCACAGCACATCTGCCCGGGCCGCCACCTTCCGGGGGTCGCTGAAATCTGCTGAAACCAGCAGCAGATGTATGTCCTTGGGCAGCTGCTCTAGGAACGCTTGCTCGAAAATGAGGCAGGGCTTGTGTCCGTCAGCCAGGGCCAGCATCTCGTTCATCAGTGCTGACGGCAGTCTGTCTCCCAAACCGTCCAGGTGAAGCAGGCGGGCACCCCGCTCACGCCGCGAGAGGCCAAAGGTCCCAATGAACAGCGCTTCGAATGTTTCATATTTGCCTTCTTCCGGGGGCTACTGTATGAAATCCACATCCTGGGCGGCCGTCTCCTGGTCAAGGGTGCTCACCACGTGGTAGTAACTCGTGGAATCAGAAGATATCTGCCGAATCTGGAACTGGGCTTCTGCTTGGCTAAACCACACGCGTGGTCGCAGCGTCCAGAAAGTCGGCAGTTTTAGCGAAACTGCGTGAACAGATGAAGAGTCGGTCATCTTTGGTCCAAATCCCGTTTGGACCGTCGGGGTCACCAATGTAGCGGTGGGATTATGCTGAGGGACTATGCAGCCCAGTAAACCGAGGTTCTACCAGACATCCTCAACGTCTCTCTGGAAAAGCCCACTGTCCCCTCAGGCTTCAAGATGGCCACAAATTACCCAAGATGGGTGGCTGGTTATGGACGGCATTAAATCCCATCGTTCTGCTACATTGGACCCCCTCCAGTTTGCTTTTTGCTCAAATAGGTCCACTGATGATCCTTTAGTCTGCACTCCACTCTGTCCTGTCCCACCTGGAAAATGGTGCCTCGTAGTGATGTACTACATACAGAGCTAGAGACAACGACACGCAGTCGGTAAGTCATTTCGAGACTAGTTTATTCAAACTTCGTGGCGCTGGCATTTAATCCCTGGTGCTCGCCCTCTCCGGGTGGAAATGACGTCAGAGGTACATTACCAAAGTCTCTCCCCGCGCGCTGGCTATTTGTGAGCCGGTTCGCCTGCGCAGAAAGTGGGTCGCCACAGCCTCATACACCAGGATGCTGTGTATTGACTCAGCTCAATGTTTAATACAACTTGATTTGTGATGGGTAAACTGTTCTCATTAGGTCTCTATAAACGGATCCTGGACTTCTTGACAAATAGGCCACGGTCATTCCGAGTTGGCCATTACGCTGGGCACCGGTGCTCCCCGGGGCTGTGTGCTCAGCCCGCTGCTGTTCACGCTGTTGACACCTGACTGCACTGCTCGATCCGCTTCAAACTGAATCATCGAGTTCGCTGATGACACAACAGCAGCTGGTCTCATCAACGACGATGTGATGGCACACAGAGAGGTGGTAGAGTGGCTGGTAAAATGGTGTAAGCACAGCAACTTGAGTCTCATTGTGGACAAGACCAAAAAAGATTATTGTGAACCTTGGTCCAGAGGAACGCTGTTTTGTTTGGTGGCATACATGTGTATGGTTGAAAGATAATAACCTTAACTTGAACTTGAACTTTCAAGGACTCATGTTCTCTGTATTATTTATTTACTGAGTTCCTGTTGGCTTGACCCAGTCTGACCATTCTCCTCTGACCCCTCTCATTATCAAGGCGTTTTTGCTCACAGACCTGCCGATCACTGGATGTATTTTTATTTTTCACACCATTCTCAGTAAACTCTCGAGAGACTGTTGTGCGTGAAAATCCCAGGAGATCAGCAGTTTCTGAGATACTCGAACCACTCCGTCTGGAACTGACAATCATTCCATGGCCCAAGTCACTTAGATCACATTTCTCCCCCATTCTGAACAGCAACAGAACCCCTTAAGCATGTTTTTCCGTACATGATTGGCTGATTAGAGCTGGTGTGCAGGTCTACCCAGTGAAATGACCACTGAGCATACATACATTACTGTAAACATTAGTGGACAAGATAAAATCCATACAGGGTTTGGAGACGATTAATATTTTCAATTATTTTATTTCTTTTCTACTTGGCATACGTTAAGGTCTGTAGGAGATTAGTGTGCCTCCCTTCCTGCCTGCCAGTGACGATTAAATGTATTTTATTGACTGTAGAACACTTTGTTATGTTGGGGAAAGAGCTATAAGAATTCAAGTCTGTCTTCAATTCAGAAAGAATCCTCAATGTGCAATTGTCATATCCTGTGTGTGAGATCTGAGAAGGTTGTTTTGTCTGTGTGGACACTTAGTTAAATTTTCATATGCATCAATATTTTCCTTTTGTGCCTGAGAAATGTCACAGCTAGGTAATCTGGAAAGCATGTCAAAGCTTTATTTAATGTTCCTTCTTTTGAGTTTGGCCGTCGGTGCCACTTGGCCTGGCGTGCTTGTGCTCACTCTGTTTTTGTGGAAGCTATTTGTAGAGTGAATCCTTCACAGTTAACTTGGTAAATTGGCTTATTATCGCTAGCATGTACTGAGGAACAGTGAAAAACTTGGTCTTGCACGCCGTCCAAGGATTAGGGTTGAGAGGGAAAATGGATCAGCCCTGATGAAATGGAGGAGCAGACTCGATGGGCCGAATGGCCTAATTCTGCTCCTATATCTTATGGTCTTGTGTTATTCTGCTGAATACCCGCAAAGAAATGAATCTCAGTGTTGTATATATGTACTTTGATAATAAATTTACTTTGAACTTGGAATGCAGAATAAGTGAAGTTACAGAGAAAGTGCAGTGCTGACAGACGAAAGGTGCTGGGCTGTGATGCAGTAAATTGTTTTAGATTAAATTAGCTTTATTTGCCACAGCTACATCGAAACACTCACTGAAACGTGTTGTTTTGATTTAACAACCAACACAGTCTGGTCACCTCACTACAGGAAGGATATGGATGCTTTCGAGAGAGTGCAGGGGCAATTTACGAGGATGTTGCCCGGATTGGAGAGTGTACCTCATGAGAATAGGTTGAGTGAACTTGGCCTTTTCTCCTTGGAGCAATGGAGGATGAGAGGTGACCTGATAGAGGTGTATAAAATGATGAGGGGCATTGATCATGTGGATAACCAGAGGCTTTTTCCCAGGGCTGAAATGGTGACCACGAGGGGGCACAGTTTTAAGGTGCTTGGAAATAGGTACCGAGGGGAAGTCGGGGCAAGTTTTTCACACAGAGAGTGGTGGATGCGTGGAATTCACTGCCAGAGGTGGTGGTGGAAGTGGATACAATAGGGTCTTTTAAGAGCCTCTTAGGTACATGGAGCTTAGAAAGATAGAGGGCTGTGCGCTAGGGAAATTCAAGGCAGGTTGCAAGATTGGCACAACATTGTGTGCTGAGGGGCCTGTAGGTTTCTGTGTCCTATGATTGTGTTGGGGGCAGTCTTCTGATGCCAACATAGCATTCCCACAACTTGCTAACCGTAGCCTTAACCCTGCTAGTGATGTGAAGGGCAGCGCTAACTTTTATGTTACCATGCCGCCCTACAAGGAAACAGGAGATCAATTCACAAATAGCAGAAGCAGTATTATGGAAACATCAGAATTCACGACACAAGGAATCCCACCGACGAGCACATTTACAAGGAGCCCCGGCACAAGAAAGCAGCTTCCGTCATCAAGCAACCCCCGCCACCCAAGGCCAGGCTCTCTCCTCACGCGTTACCTGACCAACTTCTACGGATGCACAGTGGAGAACATCCTGACTGTTGACGGCATGGAAGCACCAACGCCCAAGAACAGAGATGTCGACAGATGGTGGTGGACAGCACTTCATCACAGGCAAAGCCCTCCCCATCATTAAGCTCACTTGCGTGGATTATTGCCACCATCAAGGCCATGTTCTCTTCTCGCCACTACCATCAGATAGAAGGTACAAGGAGCCTCAGGTCCCACACCATCAGGTTTAGGAACAGTTATTACCCTTCAACCATCAGGCTCCTGAACCAGCGTGGATAACTTCACTCACCCCAACACTGAACTGATTCCACAACCTACAGACTCACGTTCAAGGACTCTTTACAACTCATGTTCTCTGTAGCTTTGTTTTCGATTTGCTGAGTTGGTCTTCTTCTGCACATTGGTTGTTCATCAGTCTCTGTTTATGTATAGTTTTTCATAAATGCCATTGTACCTCTTTATATTTCCTGTCAGTGCCTGCAATAAAATGAATCTCAAAGTAGTTTATGGTAATATATAGTGCTTTGATAATAAACTGGAACTTTAAACTATATGGTTTACAGTATTTTGTCCAATAATGTTCTGAATTAGCAGCTAGAATCTGGGGCAGTTAATCTATGAGTTCGAATGCCACTACGCAGCTGGGGAATTTAGATTTAAATAATTAAATAAATCTGGAATTTAACGAGAAAGCTATTCCGAGTAAGAATAAGTATGAAACAGCCCGATTGTTACAGCACCCAATCTGTTCACCAACATCTCTCAGAGAAGGATACCTGCCATCCTTACCCACTCTAGCCTATATTGTGACTCCAAATGCTTCAGTGCAGTTGACTCTGAATTCAAGGGCAATTAGCAATGGACATTAAGTATCAGCCACCATGAGGACCACAGCCTTGCTGTGGTTTGGAGGCTTGCATGCCTCAATGGCCTGGAGGATTGTGCTGGCTGGAGTCTGGGCTTTATGCTTTGCCTTTTGGTAGGGTCACCCATGCCAAACAGGTCAAAGGGTAGAGGTCAGAATAAGAGTGGTCCACCAGTCCTCCAGGTTCAGGGATTCAGCTTAGGGCTAACAACCCTGACTAATCAAACAAAACTGTTATAGATAATTTGATAATGAATTTACTTTGAATGTTGTACTTTGAACTTCTATACTTCTCACTGTACAGTGATAGTGATCAGGAGCAAATCTCTGGACAAGATCTTTACCCACTGCATGGTCCAGGATCACCTAAATCCTTTAGGGCAGGTGTTCTCTATCCTTTGTATGCTATAGGCCCCTACCCTTAACTAAGGGGTCCGTGGACACCAGGTTGGGAACTCCAGCTTGTAGGCCTCACAAAATTCGTCCAGCTGACATGAACCAGTTAAGAAATGAAGCAGTTTGGACTCTGCTGAGTAGGCCCACATCACCTGAGATATTTAACTACTTCCTGAGTGAGAAAGCAGGACAGAGATTTTTAACTGTAAGAACACATTCTGTAGCTCAGCCCTGCCGGAGAACAGTTACACAGATGTGGACATTCATGGTCGGATGTTGGATATCAGATGTCGGAGAGAGTGGACGAGGGCCTCTTGCACCCCCCCCCCCCATCACCCTCCCGCAGGTCAGTGAGTTGTCAGTGGATTCCAGAGTCATAGTTCCATGTGGGCAGGAGGAATGAGTTCCAACGAGCCTTGGGTCTGCGAGTCGGTGAGACCTGAGTCTGATGCCTAGTAATCAAGTTCCCACTATCAGTGAGTCCAGAATTCAAGGCCTAGTGTTCAGTTATTGATGGGTCCCAGGATCGACACTGACAACGTAGAAGTCTGGAGGTTGAGACCTGTTGGCCAGAGTCAAGTCCGTGAATTTCTGTGCTTCTGCTGGTGAGGTGTGCTGGCTGGTGGCTGAAGGCCTGACCTGGGGTTAAAGGACCGTGTGTGTGAGGGAGGGATGGGATTTGCTCTTGTTGTTGTTGTTTGTTGCTTGTAGTGCTCTGTTTTGTTCTGCCAAGCATTGCGAGCATGTTACGTCGATGCCAGAATCTGAGGAGACGTGGGCTGCGCCAGCACACCCTTAGGTTGTGTTATAAACAGGAGAGATACTGGGAATCCAGTGTTAATTGTGATGCACCATCAATAACTCACGCTGAGACTTAGGAAGCGAGATATCGGCTTTTATTGGCTGGAAGAATAAACAACACTACATCCTGGGGAAAATGAGGGAGAGCAGCAGCCCACAGTCGCCTTTATACAGGGGTCTGTGGGAGGAGCCACAGGAGCAGTCAAACAGGTATATCTAGTTCACCACAAATTGTCAGTGAGGGGGAGATGTTATTTCCAATCCACACAGATTGTGGTCTCCCGGTGAGGAAGCTGAGGATCCAGTTGCAGAAGGAGGTACAGAGGCCCAGCTTCTTTTCGATCAGGACTCTAGGAATGACGGTGTTAAATGCTGAGCTTTAGTCAATAAACATTGGCATTGGCACGAGAGCCATTGGCATGTAGGCCTGATGTGGCAGAAGGCAAATTGCAGTGTGTCCAAGTCCTTCCTGAGGCGGGTGTTGATTCTAGCCACGAACAACCTCTCAAGGCATTACATCACCGAAAATGTGAGTGCTTCTGGACTCCAGCCATTAAGACAGCTCACACTACTCTTGGGCACTGGTACAATTGTTGCCCTTTTTAAAGCAGGTGGGAACTTCCGACTGCAGCAGTGACAGATTGAAAAGGGAAGTAGGAGGCGATAGGTTACCTTAGATTGTGTTGGTTGTTAACACAAATGATGCATTTTACTCTACGGTACAACTTGAATCTTGAATCTTGAACATAGATTGCAAAAGCAATGGACTTAATCATTGCTCATATCATCTGATACTGGTATTCACAATCCAAGCTTGGACTGCATCCAAGAGTGACATTAATTCCTAGACTTCTCTTAAGTAACGTGTTGACTAAACCAAGGCACAAAGATGTAATGAGAAATTTTAATCTGGCGCCACCGTTGGAATGCATTCAAATTCTGAAGCTTGTGTTGCAGCTATTAAAAAAATTATAGTGTGGAAAATTAGTTTAATGGCATGTGTTGTTTAATTAAAGTATCAGCCCACACTTTGATCTGAGTGCCTTTTGACATCCTATGTTTAGGAAACTCCCCGAGCTGATTCGGAAGGTCTGTAATCGCTGACATTATGACAGGCAGTGAACTCTTCATTAAACAATCGGCTCCACGTAACATGACTCCTCCTGTGCCCTGCCCGTTCTGCCTTGTGACAGGGAGCCTGGTTCATCCTAAAGGTGGTGGGAGTCTGCGGACGCTCTGCTGTCTGTGCCTGGAGCCTGGAAGCATGGATTCTCAAGACTTCGATCCCAATGGTACCTGACACCGTGTTCTCGAAGAGCTTCGGCCAATCACATTAACCTGCAGTAAGCATCTGTCCTCCTTGCACACTCAAAACCCTCTCACACTTTTGTCTCAGTAAAAGGGTACGGGGTTATTAGCAGGCGGCAGACCCAAGAGATTCTGCAGATTATAAACATGAGAACGTCTGCAGATGCTGGAAATCCAAGGCAACCCACACAAAATGCTGTCAGAACTCAGCAGGCCAGGCAGCGTCTATGGAAATGAAAAGTTAGTTCACGTTTTGGGCCCAGTTCCTTTTTCAGGGCTGAGAAGGAAGGGGGAAGATGCCTGAATAAAAAGGTGGGGAGAAGGGATGGAAGTTAGCTGGAAGGTGATGGGTGAAGCCAGGTGGATGGGCTGGAGAAGGTGAAATCTGATCGGAGAGCAGAGTGGACCACAGGAGAAAGGGAAGGAGGAGGGGATCCCGGGGCAGAAGTAATAAGCAGGGCAGTAGAGGTGAAGGGTCAGAGTGGGGAATAGAAGAAGAGAGGGTGGGGAAAATGTGTTTGCTGGAAAGAGACATTGATATTCATGACATCGGGTTGGCGGCTACCCAGACAGAGTATCAGGTGTTGCTTCTTCACCCTGAGTGAGGCCTTGTTGTGGCACAAGAGGAGGCCATGGATGCACATGCTAGAAATCCAGAGTAACACACTCAAAATGCTGGAGAAACTCAGCAGTTCAGGCAGCATCTACGGAGAGGAATAAAAAGTTGACGCAAAAGTGTTTATTTCTCTGGTCAGGAATGAGGAATACACATTCTGCACTGATTATTCCACATCTAATGGATCAAGAGGCCATTTCTAGAGGTGGGTCTCCAGAAATCCACCTAGAAATTGGATTTTAGCATGTGGCCTCTAGAAATCCAGTGTAACGCACACAAAATGCGAGAGGAACTCAGTAGGCCAGGCAGCATTTTTGGAAATGAAGAAACGGTTAACCCAAAATGTTAACTCTTTAGATGTTGCCTGATCTGCTGAGTTCCTCCACCATTTTGCGTGTGAACATCCATAAGGATGGTGTTTGATAAGGTCCAATGAATAATTAATTGGGCAATCCTAAACCCTTAATGAATTGAAAACCTATATAGCAGTTATACACAGATTGTAATGGCTGGCTGTAAGGTGTGTATACACAGTCTAATTAATGTGAGGATTAGGAGTACAGAGGGTTCTGGTTACAGAGAGCTTATAAGTCATAAAGTTCTTCACCACACCAGTTGCCATGGAGATATTTAACTCAGATTAAAAATTCCAACAACTCAAAGTTAGGAAAACACAGATCCTGATGAAGGGTCTTGGCCCAAAACATCGACTCCTTAATCAGAATCAGGGTCAGGTTTATTATCACCGGCATGTGTCGTGAAATTTGTTAACTTAGCAGCAGCAGTTCAATGCGATACATAATATAGAAGAAAAATAAATAAGTAAATCGATTACAGTATCTGTATATTGAATAGATTAACAATTGTGCAAAAATAGAAATAATATATACTAAAAAATAAGGTAGTGCTCACGGGTTCAATGTCCATTTAGGAATTGGATGGCAGAGGGGAAGGAGCTGTTCCTGAATTGCTGAGTGTGTGCCTTCAGGCTTCTGTATCTCCTCCCTAATGGTAACAATGAGAAAAGGGCATGCCCTGGGTGCTGGAGGTCCTTAATAATGGACGCTGCCTTTCTGAGACACCTCTCCCTGAAGATGTCCTGAGTACTTTGTAGGCTAGTACCCAAGATGGAGCCGACTAAATTTACAACACTCTGCAATTTCTTTCGGTCCTGTACAGTAGCCCCCCCCCCCCCCCCATACCAGACAGCGCTGCAGCCTGTCAGATGCTCTCCATGGTACATCTATAGAATCGAGCCCTAATGAATTCATCCCAAAAATTTGATTCTTTATTCCATTCCATAGATTCTGCCTGACCTGCTGAGTTCCTCCAGCATCTTGTGTATGTTAATGGCAGGTGGGTGATGAATTTAGCTCAGTATCACTGTAAACTGTTGTTTCAATAAATTGCGATGGTAAATGAAGATGAGGTTAATAGTAGTCTCACACTGGAAAGCTACCTTCTGCTGAGCAAGAAAAGACATTTGGTATCCTTTTCCCTTTTAAAGTTAAGAAGGTTGAAAGTTTGGATCCTAGCCTTTGTTTGGTTAGCTGCATCGAGTCAGAGGAGAAACGGCGTATTGAATCTGATGCAGCAGGTATGTCTCGATAGGCACTGTGCATTTTGTATTGAGTTTGTCTGCTGTAATAGTTATCAACGCCCGATCAATTCTCTTATCCCTTCTCTTCACCTTCCCTTTGTCGCACGGTCCACTCTCCTCTCCTATCAGCTTCCTTCTTTCTTCAGCCCCTGTACAGTACTGTGCAGTGCAAAAGTCTTAGGCACATAGATATAGCTAGAGTGCCTAAGACTTTTACACAGTACTGGCGTAATTTTATGTATTGCAATGTACTGCTGCTGCCGGTAAAAAATAACAAATTTCCGAAAATCCTTTACTCCCACCAGATTTACAAACTCATTCTCCACTCCACTTCCACAAATACACTACTGTGCAAAAGTCTTAGGCACCCAGGCTCTATATATATATACCTAAGACTTTTGCACAGTACTGTACCTTTTCCATCTATCACCTCCCAGCTTCTTACATCATCCTCGCTCCCCTACTTATCTACCTTCCCCTTCAGCTGGTATCAACTATCACCTGCAATCTTGTACTCCTACACCCCCTCTCCTACTTCTTATTCCGACTTCTTCCCACTTCCTTTCCAGTCCTGGTGAAGGGTCTCGGCCTGAAACGTTGACTGCTTATTCCTCTCCATAGATGCTGCCTGACCTGCTGAGTTCCTCCAGCACTTGCAGGCTGTCCCCAGCACATCTCTGTCTGGGTTGGTCGTCGACACACTGACTGTATGTTTTGATGTACGTGTGATAAGTAAGGCTAATCTCTTTTCTTTTGGACCCAGTGAATGGTTTCTTTCTGTGCAGCTATGACTCAATATGAGCTGCAGTCTTCAGAGTAGGCACCCTGTTTAGTGCTTGTTTAAAAGCCTGCACCTATCACAATGTTTAGGCCTTACTGGCTCTGTAATTTCTCCAAGGAATTCTAGCAGGTTAATCTAACAAGGGCTGCTCGTTAAATGCTGCGTTCACTTGACTAATTAAACTATGCTTGAAAATCTTGCTCTCTCACTCTCCACTTTCAGGGTCTATTTAAAACCTACTTCACCTCCCTCTGGTGCCCCTCATCTTTTCCTTTCTCCCATGGTCCATTGTCCACTCCTGTCAGATTCCTCCTTCTTCAGCTCTTCACTTCTCCCCTCCCAGCTTTTCCCATCATCCCTCTCCCCCACCCACGCGCTCTCCCCCTCACCTGCCAGCTTCTACTCCTTCCCCTATCCCCACCTTCTTTTTCGTCCATCCTTTTTAGTCCTAATGAAGGGTGTTGGCCTGACATCTTGACTGTTTATTCATTTCCATAGACGCTGATAGAAAGAGACAATGCTGAGGCTCCCTGAGACACTAATCAGGCTGCACTTGGAGTATTGTCAACAGTTTTGGACCCCATATCTCTGAAAGGATGTGTTGTCATTGGAGAGAGTCAAGAGGAGGTTCATGAGGATGATTCCAGGAATGAAGAGGTTAACATATGAGAAGGGCTTGGCAGCTTTGGGCCTGTACTCACTGGAATTTAGAAGAATGCGGGGAGGGTGTGGTAAACCATGTATATAGGTTATCTGTCTGGACATGTCTGGACATGACCCTCTGCTGACTAATCCTGTGGCTCCTCCCACAGTCATCCAGCATGGACGTGGTCCATTTTACTGCTAATAAATAGAGTAAAAGTATTTACTCTACTTCCAGTCTTTTGGAGTTATTGATAGTGCATCAATTTTATTAACAGTAATTTTAAGGCATGGAGCACGTCCTGAGACCCGACAAGTTAGACCTCGACCAGCTAACACCTGAGGCCAGAAACGCTTTTGAACTCTGGCTAGCCTGCTTCGAATCATACCTGGAGGAGATTGAAGTGACCGAGTCCGCTGTGAAGCGCAGAGTTCTCCTCTCCAGGGTCCACGGGTCTACTCAATGCTTAGAGACCAGCCGAGTTATGATGGTGCGATGAGCGCCCTCAGACGACAATACCTGCGGCCGGTAAACACCGTCTATGCACTACATCGCTTAGCGATGCGGCAGCAGCGGCCCGGAGAGTCAAGCGCTGAGTTTGTCTGGGCCCTACGGACACTCATGCGGGCCTGCGATTGCCGGGGGCTGACAGCCGAACAGCATGCGGAGCTCCTAGTAAGAGACGCCTTCGTAACGGGGACCAGGTCAGTGTATGTGCGCCAGCGGCTGCTGGAACACGCCGATCTTACCTTAAGTTTGGCGATTGAGCTGGCCGACATGCTGGAGGCCGCTCTGCACAACTCTGACGCTCTCCAGGCACGCGATCTCCCAACGGCCTCGTGGACGCCGCAGACCCTGCAACCCGCTGGCAAATTGACCACGGCTGCTACCAGTCGCGAGTCTGTGAAGTGTTACTTCCGCGGACTCGAGGAGAACCCCTGGAAACGCTGCCCGGCCCGAGAAGCTACCTGCTCCAGCTGTGGAAAGAAGGGCCACTTCGCTAAGGCCTGTAAATCCAAACCGCGAGCGGGGTCAAGCAGCGCCATGTGCGAGGCATGGGGGTCGCCATCTTGGCTGTCGCCATCTTGCCTGCACACTGCCACCATGTGCGAGACATAGGGGCAGCCATCTTGGTCGGCGTCACCTCGCACCGCCTACGACATCCGGGGGGGTTGTGTAGCGACGCTAGTGGTGCAGGGCACAGAATATCGAGACTTTACATTACTGGTCATGCCTCAACTGTGTGCCCCGTGCTATTGGGGCTCGACTTCCAGAGCCACCTGAAAAGCGTGACAATGGAGTATGACGGGCCCCTCCCACCAATCACTGTCAGAAATCCCCAGTTCTGTAGGAATTCGTCACATACCCCACTACTGACCACACACACACACCGACCCGCACATCCCACCCAACACCGTGCCAACAGCTGTGCTACTGACACCACTTGCAGCCTCTCCACCCTCAAGATCCCTCCCCCACCGCTGTTCGCCAACTTGACCCCCGACTGTAAATCTGTGGCAACCAAAAGCAGGAGGTACAGCGCGGGGGACAGGGCCTTCATTCAGTTGGAGGCGCAGCGGCTGCTCAGGGAGGGGATCATTGAGGCAAGCACAAGTCCTTGGAGGGCCCGGGTGGTTGTTGTTCAGAACGGGGAGAAAAATAGGATGGTTGTGGACTATAGCCAGACCATCAATAGCTTCACGCAGCTTGATGCGTACCCTCTACCCCGCATTGTGGATATGGTCAATCAGATAGCACAGTACAAGGTGTACTCGACCATAGACCTAAAATCCGCTTACCATCAGCTCCCCATCCGCCCAGAGGACCGCCCCTACACCGCCTTCAAGGCGGACAGCAGGCTTTATCAATTCCTGCACATCCGCTTTGGTGTCACGAATGGTGTATTTGTCTTCCAGAGGGAAATGGACTGGATGGTGGACCAGTGCCAACTGAAGGCCACGTTCCCATATCTGGATAACATCACCATCTACAGTCATGACCGGCAGTATCACGACAACAACCTCCAAAAATTTTTCCAAGTGGCCAAAGCTTTCACTCTTACCTATAACAAGGACAAGTGTGTGTTCAGAACCACCCGACTTGCTATCCTTGGGTGTGTTGTTGGCCCTGACCCTGACCGTATGTGCCCCTGTTGGAACTCCCTCTTCCCAACACCCTCAGAGCCTTCAAAAGGTGCCTGGGCTTCTTTTCATATTATGCCCAATGGGTCCCTAACTACGCAGACAAGGCCTGCCCCCTGGTCAAGTCCACCACATTTCCCCTCTCAGCTGAGGCAATTTCATTGAAATCTACCAAATGTTGAAAGGACCAGATAGGATGGATGTGGAGAGGATGTTTCCTAAGGTGGGGGTATCCAGAACTAGGGGGCACAGCCACAAAAATGAGGCGAGACCTTTTAGTACAGAGGTAAGGAGGAAATTCTTTATCCAGCGAGTAGTGAATCCATGGAATGCTCTGTCGCAGACGGCGGTGAAGGCTGTGGGTATATTTAAGACAAAAGTTGATAGTTTCCTGATCAGTCAGGGCATCAAAGGATATGGCGAGAAAGTAGGCGTATGGGGTTGAGTGGGGTCCGGGATCAGCCCTGATAGAATGGCGGAACAGACTGGATGAGCTGAATGGCCTAATTCTGCTCCTATGTCTTATGCTGCCTGACCTACTGAGTTCTTCCATTATTTTGTGAGTGTTGCTCTGGATTTCCAGCATCTTCAGAGTCTTTTGTGTTGTTTATTCTTTGATGATGATTGGTGGCTAAAAGTTAAGTGTCTTGGCATCAGTTTTCCTTTGACAGTCCTCCTGTAAAACTCCTGCGGATATGTTTTGACATGAAGAGAGCTATGTAAATGGAAGATTTTGTTATGGTTATAATCACATGAATATATCAGGCCAGGATTGAAACTGTCAGTTCTGCATTGATCTCAGTGAAGAATTGGTTGGCCCAAATTTCAGCAGTGAGTCCCTTTGCAAACACAAGGGTGGGGACCATTTTCTTTTCCATTAAAAATAGGGTCGAATGTCATTGAGTGGAATGTGAGCAATGTCAAGACAGCTCAGGGATAATTATAATCCGATTAATCTGTCTGACACACCATCAGAATGCTACGGTAAATTTCTCTGGGATTAAAGGCTATTAATGTGAAAATGAACATAGAACAGTACAGCACAGGAAAAGGCCCTTCAGCCCACAGTGTTATGCTGAACCAATTAAATTAGTAAGCAAATGGCCAACTAAACTAATCTCTTCTGCCTACTCAATGCCTATTTCCTTCCACTTTCCTCACATTCACGTGTCTATCTAAATGTCAGAAGTCTCCATCCGCAAATTGCACTGGTTCCATGCCTGGGCCATTCAAATTCCCAAACACCGGACCCTGAGCACCAAGTAGGGCAAAGGTCAGATGAGCACACCTTCCCACAATCTCTCCACTATCGCAGAAATCCTGGGACGGGAGGGGAGGGCACGCCGGCATAGCAGTTAGTGTGATGCTATTGTTGTGCTAGCGACCTGGGTTCAATTCCGGTGTTGTTTGTAAGGAGTTTGTACATTCTAATCATGAGCGCGTGAGTTACCTCCGGGTGCTCTAGTTTCCTCCCACATTCTCAAAGCATATGGGTTAGGATTGGTCAGTCGCGGGGCATGCTACGTAGGTGCCAGAAGCACGGCGACACTTGCAGGCTGCCCCCGACAAATTCTCGGCCTCTGTTGGTTTGTAGACATTAAAGACGCAATTCACTGTACGTTTCGATGCCTCAAAGCACATGTAACGACAGAACAGAGATGCGAAAACATTTTTTTTAGCCAGAGGGTGGTGAATCTATGGAATTTGTTGCCACGGGTGGCAGTGGAGCCAAGTCATTGGGTGTATTTAAGGCAGAGATTGATGGGTATCTGAGTAGTCAGGGCATCAAAGGTTATGGTGAGAAGGCGGGGGAATGGGACTAAAGGGGAGATTGGATCAGCTCATGATGAAATGGCGGAGCAGGCTTGATGGGCCGAATGGCTGACTTCTGCTCCTTTGTCTTATGGTCTTATGGTCTAACAAATAAAACTCATCTTCTACGGGATGGCACAATAATGTAGTGGTTAACACTTGGCTTTACAGTGCCAGTGATAACCGAATGAGGTTCATTTCCTGCCATTGCCTGTAAGGAGTTTGTACTTCCCTTCAAATCTAATTTTCAATTGTGTGGTGTGGGTACATTGGACCAGAAGGGCCTGTTAACTGTATTGTACCTTCAAATAATAAAACATTAAGAACAGCACTGTGGGAGGAAATTCACTTTAAGGGCTTTAGCAATTCAGGGAGGCATATTGCCAGCCCTAGGGCAATTATACTGTAGATCAGCAAACAAACCGTGGTCTTGCCAGTGACACCCACATCCCAGGCATGGGTAAGGGGAAACACAAGCCAGTGGAGTCTGGAGCAACAATCTGCCGGTGAAACTCAGTGGGTCGAGCAGCAAGTGGTTCAAGGTTCAAAGTTCAAAATTATTATCAAAGTAACTATATGTCACCATAAACTACCCTGCGATCCATTTTCTATCAGACATTCACAGTAGAACAAACAATGCAAAAGAACCAATGAGGATCAACACACAAGACTGACAATGTCCAAAAGTAAACAAGTTGTGAAAATTGTGCAAAAGAAACTAATAATAACAATAATGACTAGATAAATACAGAACATTAAACATAAAGAAAGGTGCAATAGAGCCGATAGAATACAAAACAGAGCAGCAGGATACAATACAACCGATGGATGAATATGAAACAAATAATTATCAGCAAGCAAAGAAAATAGATCATAGTACGATAAAGGGAAAACTTTTGACAGAATTTACTTCAAGGCTTGAGAAAATCTGACTAACAGAGCTCAGTAGTAAAAATATAACAAAGGCAATAAACACTTCTGCTATATCCATATTAACGTATTCTTTTGGCAAAATACCTTGTTCCGAAACTGATCTGGAAATTTTACAAAGAAAATTAAAAACCAAAATGACAAATTTCAGAATACATTATGTCCACTCAGACAGTCCTAGATTAACCTTACCTAGAATAGAAGGAGGAAGAGGAACTCACAGACGTAAAAGAAATTACGCAAGTCAGATAAAACTTCTAAGGATATATTTTCATCAACAAAAACAGGATTCAGCACTCCATGAGAACTTATGCAATTCTGATAAGGAGTACACACCACTAAACTTAAATGAAAGAACAACCCAGAAAAAATGAAGATGTTATCACCATTGAAGAAAAGGTTAACTAGTGGAAGATCATGACCCTCCATGGAAGACATCCTCACAATCTGAGCAGACTAGATGTTGACAAGGAAGCGTCAAAGGCCTGACTCAGAGTTGGAGACCTCTTCCCAGAAACAGAAGGGTTCCTTATGGCAATACAGGACCAGGCGGTTATCACAAAACTGATGAAAAATACATAAATAAAAGACCAACAAATTCAAGATCATAAATGCAGGTGATTCCGTGAGAAACCAGAAACAATCCAACACATTACAGGATCCTGCAGCAGTTTAACTCAATCTGATTACCGACACAGGCACAATCAGGTGACAAACATCGTTCACCAAAACCTTGCTTTGTGGCACAAACTCATAAAAGACACCATACCTAACAATAAATACAAGCCTGATCCAGTTTTAGAGAAAGAGTCACACAAATTATATTATGTGTGATCCATTATCATGGATAATGCATTCCATAATAACTGTCCGGATATAATATTACAGGATGAACAAGCACAAACAACCTACTTAATAGATACAGCCGTTCCAACACACATTACACACAGAAAACAATGTGAAAAACACCAGAAATATGCTGAATTAAAAGAGGAAATTGAAAGTCCATGGAACATGAACAGGGTTTACATTATCCCAATGGTAATATCCACAGCTGGTATCATCCCAAAGTCACTACACAATAGCGATAAACAATTAGGCCTACACAACTGTATCTATGTAAATCTCCAAAAAGCCACAATACTAAACACCACTAGAACAGTCCAAAAGTTCCTAGCGACTGGGAAATGAGTGTGCTTGGCCATGCCCGTACCTCAGGGTTTACCAGTCTGAGGTGAGAAAAAATAGGAATAATAATAAATAAGTAAATAAATTAGAATCAGTATCAGACTCAGAATCAGGTTTAATATCACCAGTATATGTTGTGAAATCTATTGTCTACATAGGTAGCTGGACAGATAGACATTTACTTAGAGTTACATTGTGCACTAGGCCCTTAGAGCTGCACAGCCCAGCAGCACCCAGCAACCCCAATTTTAACCCAGTCTTAATCACGGGACAAATTGTCATGACCAATTAAGCTACCCAGCATGGATTAGGACTGTGGGAGGAAACTGGAGCATCCGGGGAAAGCCCTCACATTCCATGGGGAGGATGTACAGAGGCTCCTTACAGAAGGCGTCGGAGATGAACTCCGAGTTCCGGAATACCACGAGCTGTACCCGCGTTGCGCTAACTGCCACGCAACAGCGGCGCCCAACTATACTGAAATATAGATAAATCTATTTCAATAGGTAGACAAGCAAATAAATACCTGAGTGAATGATGCTGTTCTGGTCAGGACTGAGAGTGGAGGAGGAGTGGTGAGTCAAGGGGAAGCAGAGGGGTGAAACAGGAAAGAAACAGCAACATAGTCACAATGGCACAGCTTAAAACAAGAAACCTTCTGACAACAGTAAAATGGTACATATTAGAAGAGAAGACATTCCACAGTGCAACATTATCATGCCAGGTCCAATAAACATTATTGAAGCCTTTTGAAGGGGGGGGGGGGTGCGGAATAGGAGCACCGTAAATAGCTATGTGGAGATGCAACTGTTTTGAAATTCATCCATACTATCTTGGACTGGCTTCAACAATGTACTGCCAAATTCCTTTATATTTAATGCTTGGAATATTGAGTTTCAAGTTCTTGGTTCTTCTCCAAAGTACGTTGGGCCCAAATTGCTGGCAACAAAATGTGATTAACAATGGCTTTACTTGTCAGAGAAATTATAAACATAAGGAAGGATCTACGAATAATGATCTTCAGAATATGACCTTACAGTTTGACATTTCCAAATGATGCTGAAGATTTGGCTGCATTGATTTAGCTCAGAAAGGAAGCTCCTATGGGAGTGGGTGGGGTTGGAGTTACATACTGGTATGTATTACCCTGTGTGTTTAATCAAATCCAGGCCAGAGTGATGGGTTACAAGTTTCCGTTGTCCAAGAGGAGGGGAGTCCCTCTTAAAAATGGACATGGGTAGGGTCAGTCCATTTAGATGCCCAGGTCTGACTGTGAGTCTGCTGAAGAAGACGTCCTGCCCTGCCGTTGAAGGACTGTGCATGTGGGAAGACAGAATCAGAATCAAGTTTAATATTACTGGCATTTGTCGCTGAAGTTTGTTGTTTTGCAGCAACAGTATGGTGCAATATATTAAAAGAACTATAAATTACAATTTGAAATATCTAAATAATGCAAAAGGGAACCAAGAATGTGTGTGTGGGAGGGAGGAACGGGGCTTGTTTTGCTGTTGTTGTTTTGTTGCTTGTTGTGTTCTGTTCTGTGTTGTCCAGCCAGGCGTCGTGGGCATGCCATGTTGGCGTTGGAGTGTATGGCAACACTTGCGGGCTGCCCCCAGCACACCCTTGGGTGTGTTGGTTGTTAACGTAAACGACACATTTCACTGTCTGTTTCGACCTGCGTGTGATAAGTAAATCTGAACCTGGCTCACTTCCGCATTTAGAATTAAATCATATCCCCGTGCCTGCTAAGAAATTTAAGATCGAAGATCCAAGGTGATTTATCATGTGCGCTTCGAAGCATGCAGAGAAATGTGCCATTTGCATTAACAGCCCACACACCCAGGGACGTGTTATGGGCAGCCGGTAAGTGTTGTCTCGACGTAGCTCACCCACAATGCTTGGCGGAGCCACAGAGAGTACAACGAAACAGAACACGACGAGCAACCAAGCAGCAACAGCAGAACGAGCCCTCCCACCCACACACAAGCGGCCAGTTCTCCAGCTCCAGGACAGGCATCAAGTGTCCAGTGTCCAGGCTTCAGGGCAAACTTCGTGCTTCAGTCTCTGCTGTTGAACCCCCAGAGCAGCTGATGAAGGGGTCCTGTTTGTAAAATGGAAAAAATATGTGTCGCAAAGGGAAAAGGCAATTGCAAAGGCTGGGCCTGAGAGTAGTGTTAGAGCTCAGTAGAGCTGATCAATTGTAACCTAATAGACAGCCCCCTTGGCAGAGGCAGGAGCTTTGCCTTCACGTCCCACTCCAGAGGATAAATCACAAAAGGCTCAGAAGATGTTCCATTGTAATGCCAAGGTGGGCTTCCCACTTGGAGGTAAAAAGGTAAAGAAAAGATTAGCTTTAATCTTTTAGTTGTCACATGTACATCGAAACATACAGTGAAATATGTTGCTCTGTCAACTGACCCCACTGTAGTGTGGTGGTTAGCGCAACACTATTAGAGCTTGGGGCGTTGGAATTTGGAGATCAATCCTGGCGTCCCCTCAATTGAAACATCAAGGCATATGTGGAAAGTGAGCACTGGTTGCCTGCCCTTGGATCACTGGTGGGATCGCTCTGCTACGGAGAGGGGAGACTGCCTTTTGATTGCTGGGGGATCGCTCTGCTGCTGGAGAGGGGAGACTGCCTTTTGATCACTGGGGGATCACTCTGCTACAGGGAGGGGAGACTGCCTTTTGATCGCTGGGGGATCGCTCTGTTGCTGGAGAGGGGAGACTGCCTTTTGATCGCTGATGGGATCACTCTGTTGCTGGAGAGGGGAGACTGCCTTTTGATCACTGGTGGGATCACTCTGCTACGGAGAGGGGAGACTGCCTTTTGATCACTGGTGGGATCACTCTGCTACGGAGAGGGGAGACTGCCTTTTGATCACTGGTGGGATCACTCTGCTACAGGGAGGGGAGACTGCCTTTTGATCACTGGTGGGATCACTCTGCTACGGGGAGGGGAGACTGCCTTTTGATCGCTGGGGGATCACTCTGTTGCTGGAGAGGGGAGACTGCCTTTTGATCGCTGGTGGGAACGCTCTGCTACGGAGAGGGGAGACTGCCTTTTGATCGCTGGGGGATCACTCTGTTGCTGGAGAGGGGAGACTGCCTTTTGATCACTGGGGGATCACTCTGTTGCTGGAGAGGGGAGACTGCCTTTTGATCGCTGGGGGATCACTCTGCTACGGGGAGGGGAGACTGCCTTTTGATCACTGGTGGGATCACTCTGCTACGGGGAGGGGAGACTGCCTTTTGATCGCTGGCGAGATCACTCTGCTACGGGGAGGGGAGACTGCCTTTTGATCGCTGGTGGGATCACTCTGTTGCTGGAGAGGGGAGACTGCCTTTTGATCGCTGGTGGGAACGCTCTGCTACGGAGAGGGGAGACTGCCTTTTGATCGCTGGGGGATCACTCTGTTGCTGGAGAGGGGAGACTGCCTTTTGATCGCTGGTGGGAACGCTCTGCTACGGAGAGGGGAGACTGCCTTTTGATCGCTGGTGGGATCACTCTGCTACGGAGAGGGGAGACTGCCTTTTGATCGCTGGTGGGAACGCTCTGCTACGGGGAGGGGAGACTGCCTTTTGATCACTGGGGGATCACTCTGCTACGGAGAGGGGAGACTGCCTTTTGATCGCTGGTGGGAACGCTCTGCTACGGAGAGGGGAGACTGCCTTTTGATCGCTGGTGGGATCACTCTGCTACGGAGAGGGGAGACTGCCTTTTGATCGCTGGGAGATCATTCTGCTACGGAGAGGGGAGACTGCCTTTTGATCGCTGGTGGGATCACTCTGCTACGGAGAGGGGAGACTGCCTTTTGATCGCTGGGGGATCACTCTGCTACGGGGAGGGGAGACTGCCTTTTGATCACTGGGGGATCACTCTGCTACGGAGAGGGGAGACTGCCTTTTGATCGCTGGTGGGAACGCTCTGCTACGGGGAGGGGAGACTGCCTTTTGATCACTGGTGGGAACGCTCTGCTACGGAGGGGCAAAGGCTTACTGTTGTTACTCAGGTTTTCTGCGTTTTGGATATGGACTTGGACTATAGACTTCTTTCATTCTTATAGATTTTTATATTCTGTGTTTTCACCCAATCCTTCTTTTGTGTGTGGGGGAGGGGGATTTGGGGTCGATGTGCCTGTTGCGGGGAGGCGGGATTTGGTGGGGGGGGGGTGAGTTGATGATCGTGCTGCCACTCTTTCTTTCTTGGTTTCCTGACCACGTGGAGAGGAAGAATTTCAGAGTTGATAATAAATGAACCTTTTAACTCTGTAAGGAGTCTGTGTGTCCTCCCTGTGGAATGTGTGGGTTTTCTCCGGGTGCTCTGCCTTCCTCCCACAATCCAAAGACGTACTGGGTATGTCTATCGGGTAGGTTAATTGGTATTTTTAATTGTTCTGTGATTAGGCTAGAGTTAAATCGGGGGGTTGTCTGGGGTTATTGGGCGGTGTGACTCGAAGGACAGAGGGGCCTATACTGCACTGTATGTCTAAATAAATAACTAAACACAGTGTGATGATGTGCTGGGGACAGCACACAATTGTCACCAGGCTTCCGGTGCTGGCATAGAATGCCCACAACTTACTAACCCATACGTTGTTTGGAATGTGGGAGGAAACCAGAGCACCCGGAGGAAATCCACACAGTCACGGGGAGAACGTACAAACTCCTTACAGATGCCGGCAGTCGTGCTAAGCACCTTGTGGGAATGCTTAAGGTTCTCCCACAATCCAAAGACGTACTGGGTATGTCTATCGGGTAGGTTAATCGGTCATTTTCACTTGTCCTGTGATTAGGCTAGAATTAAATCGGGGGTTGTCTGGGGTTGCTGGCTGGTGAGACTTGAAGGACCGAGGGGCCTATTCCTAGCATGGAAAAACTAAAGTTGGTGCCGGCGTTATTTGTAAAATCCTCTACTTTATCAGCTCAGAGCCCTAGATCTGATGAACAGCCAGCTGGTTTACAAATTGATCCATTTGTAATGTCGTCTCCAAACTGTGCATGAAGTCTCTGAGTGTTTGTACCTTACTATCCTATAATTACCTCTTGGCAGACTATCGGTCTCTAATAAACCTGTTTTATGCATGTACTGTAACTTCCTTATGCGAAAATTACCAATTATAAGAGTCTTTAATGCATGCTTTTGATATTTCAACTATTTGTACCTCATGCATGATTACCACCTCACCAAGTACCTCCCCAGCACTGAGCGCGTTTGCAAGGAGAGCTGTCTTAGGAAAGCGCCAAAAGTACACATATAGTATGTCACCATATACAAATCTGAGATTCATTTTCTAGTGGGCATAAAATCGATAGAAAAATATCTAAAACAGAATCAATGAAAGACTGGCATTCACCAGAGTGCAAAAGACAACAAATACAAACGAAGAAGCAATAATAATAAATAAATAAATAAACAATAAATATTGAGAACATGAGATGAAGCGTCCTTGAAAGTGGGTCCATTGATTGCGGGAACATTTCAAAGATGCGGCAAGTGAAGTTGAATGAAGCTATCCCCTTTGGTTCAAGAGCCTGATGGTTGAGGGGTAATAACTGCTCCTGAAGCTGGTGATGCAAGACCAGAGGCTCTTGTACCTTCTTCCTGATGGCAGCAGCGAGAAGAGACCCTGCCCTGGGCGGTAGGGGACCCTGATGGTGGAATCCATCATCCATGACCCCCATCGATTCCATGTTCTCTTCTCGCTGCCACCACTGGGCAGGACTCACAGGAGCCTTAGGTCCCATAACACAAGGTTCAGCAGCAGCTTTAATCCATAAACGTCAGGCTCCTGAACTGATGTGGATAACTTCACTCACCATTATTCTGGACGGATTCCACTATATTCAGACTCATTCACAGGGACTCTACAACTCATATTATTTATATTTTTATTATTTGCATGATTTGTCTTGCTCTAAGCATTCGTTGTTTGCCAGACTTTTTTATTTTGAGTTTTTCAATTTTATTGTATTCCTTTATTTTCCTGTAAATGCCTGTAAGAAAATGAATCTCAGGTGACACATATGTACTTTTCATAATGATACATTCAACTTTGAACTTTGGTCTTTCAGGTTTTGTCATTCAATATCCCGCCAGCCACCTTTTTTCAGTTTATCAAGTCTCATTGGTTTAAAAAAGAAAACTTTCTTAGTCACTTCATTCAAGATTTAAGATTCAGGATTGTTTAATGTCATTTCAAGTACAGAAGAGCAAAGGAGAACGAAATAATTCTTACTCCGGATCTGATGCAGAACAAAAAAAAAACACAATAAGATAAATACAATAATTAAAGAACGCACAATAAATATACATACGTTAGGTGTTTATATACATCGACTGATTGTTTGTACATAAAGTGATGCTAGGTACAGGAGTGTCTGTACATGAGGTGACTCTGACAGGAAATGATAAAGTAGCGGTGGTGGGGGGTGTAGGGGGTGGGTTTGTGGGTGGAGGTATAGATATGCCTTACTGCTTGGGGAAAGTAAACATTTTCAGTCTGGTCATCCTAGCATGGATGCTAACAGGTCTCCTTGACAAAAGGAGGCTACCCATGCGGTCACAGCCTCCTGTTCTGCACAATAGCTACTGGAAGCTTGTCCCTACTACCTCCCCTCTGACTATAACAACCTTAAGAATCCAACTGCAAATACAAAAACATAATAATAAATAAATAACGCCAGTGTCACTTGTATTCCCGCACTTCTGGCCCAACATAGCATGCCTATACAAACTGGAGAAAATCTGCAGATGCCGGAAATCAAAGTAGTACACACAAAATGCAGGAAGAACTGAGGAGGAACTTGTATATATACTTCTTGATTAAGGTGGTGATTCTGTGGAATTCTTTGCCACAGATAGCTGTGGAGGCCAAGTCTTTATGTATATTTAAGGCAAAGGTTGATAGATTCTTGATTGGTCAGGGCATGAAGAGTTATAGGGAGAAGGCAGGAGATTGGGGCTGAGAAGAAAGTAGTATCAGCCATGATGAAATGGTGGAACAGACTCGATGGGCCAAATGGCCTAATTCTGCTCCTGTATCTTATGGTCTTATGGAACTCCGCAGGCCAGGCAGCATCTATGGAAAAGAGTCGACAGTCGATGTTTCAGGCTGAGACGCTTCATCAGGTCAGGTGCAGAGCATGCCTACAGCTTACTAACCCTAACCCATCCACTTAGAATGTGGGAGGAAACCAGAGCAGCTGGAGGGAAGCCACACAGTCACAGGGAGAACGTGCAAGCTCCTTCCAGACAGCCGCAGGAATTGAACCCTGATACCTGAAGCTGTCATGCATTAAGCTAACCACTACACTACCGTGTCAAGACTTGAAAATAATCGCGGTGCTATTTTTCCTCACCATATTAGTTAGGATGAATCTAGTTTTGATCCTAGGATCCGTTAAACTTGTGGTACTCAACCATGCAAGTGGTAAATGCTATAATTTCCTCTTTTGCATCTGAAAAGTGAGCACTTTCCACACTGATTTTAAGACTACAGCAATTAAGCATCTTTATAGTTTCTTCCTTTGAATCTTCCCAAACTTTGACCTCTTGGGTAGGTTTGACCGGAACTATACATCTTAATATCACGGATGGCTTGTAAAGAAATAGGTCTCACTCTATCTCAGTTCAAAGGGAAACTATCAAATGATTAATTAATGTGAGAGTCTGTTTATTTTGTAATCTCCCTGGAAATAATGTCCAAAGAACGTCCAAGTTAAAGCTCAGTTGGACCTGCCATAAATCACCAGTGAATAAAACTGTCCGGTTTGGGTTCACAGAAACAATCTGACTTCAGTAACTTTTTATCTCTCAACCTCCCCCTGTTGTTATGTTTTATATCTTCTATTTTATCCCTCCCGCACCTCACGGCGCATCGGATGGCACCTTTGCTGTTCCTTTATCGGTTGTCTGTTTTACAGGGATGAGTTGCTAGCTCGATGCTCAACCCACCGTGCGTGGAACTCGTGGAAGGAGCTGGCTGGATTCGAATCCGGGACCTCTGGGCCCAAAGTATGATGTGAATGTCACTACACCACCAGCACAGACATTTTGTATCTTCAAACAGTAAATTAATTCAAAGGAAGACTTGGGAATCTGGGAATGTGGGTCTTATTTCCGGTTTATTTTAAGTGATTAAATGGTAGTGTGATGAGACATGCAATGAATGTATTTTTGCCTATAATCTGAAATTAATTATTTAAACAAGCAAGAATACTTAATCACACTATATATATATATATACTTAATCAAGAAGTATGTATACAAGGTTACTCAAATATTATTGAAATATCAACTACATGTCAATTGTGGCACTATTCTCACTGCCCCAAGGGAAGGAGTTTGTTCTCCTCGTGATCACATGGGTTTCCTCCAAGTGCTCTGGTTTCCTCCCACAGTCCAAAGACATACCAGCTGGTAGGTTAATTGGTCATTGTAAATTATCCCCTGATTAGTGTAGGGCTAAATCGGGGCGTCACTGGGCAGTGTGGCTCAAAGGACTGGAGGGGCCTTTTCCGTACTGTATGTCAATAAATAGATAGATAGATTAGATAGATAGATAGATAGATAACTAACCAGCCTAGCAAGAAGACAGGAAAGGGAAGAACTTCGTGTAGATGGCTTCAAGTATGCTTAACCACAAGCCTAGGCCTAATGGGAGGGGTGACATACCCTTCAAAAACACAAGAAGTAGAAACAATCTATGCCACTGATCAGGCTGAAGATGGTCATGACTGTTCAGCACTGTGGGTGGTTAATGGTTATCTCACTGAAATAACATTCCCCTCCCAGCGTATCACTCTCCTATGCACACAAGAAATAAACTCGACTCGGACAACTCATTTGTAACAAAACAAACACTAATTTGCTCTCATGTTTCCAAGCTAGAGATGTTTTCTTTTCTGGGAGTGTCTTAGAGAAAGCCGGCTGCTTCTCCGACCTTGACGCAAATTGTTGACAAACGAATGCACAGACCTGAGTCGTTGCAGAATCCGGTGCAGTCTGCATCAGGCTTCATTAATGCAAATGTTTCCTACGCTTGCTTCCACTTTGCATTTAATATAATCACCAAAATACGTGACATTGTTCAGTGAATTTTCTCAATTGTGGTATAGCTGATACTGTATTTTTCTTGAAGCTTTTACATTTTTTTTTGCAGCAGGTGTCATGCTTCCTGAATCTGGTTATTTCAGAAGCTATTTGTTATGCAACTAGTCGGTATATTCCAATACTCTGACTACTGCCTTACACAGCATCAGCACTGCATCCTTGCATTTTTTGTTTTATTTAGAGACAGTACGGAATAGGCCCACCCAGCAACCTTCACAACCCCAGATATAACCCAAACGTAACTGAGGGACAATTTACGATGACCAATTAGCTTACTAACCAGTACTGTGGGAGGAAACCAGAGTGCCCGGAGAAAACCCACACATTCCATGGGGAGAATGTGTGAACTCATTACAGAGGACGACGGGATTGAACTCTGAAGCCGTGAGCTGTACTAACATTGTGCTAACCACTATGCTTTAGTAGCCAACTAGCCTTCTCGAAATGAATACAAACGTTGTATTTGTCTTCCTTACCACCGATTCAACCTGCTAGTCCCTCTTTGCACCTCTGATTTCTGAATTCAGTCCCTTTTTGGAAAATAATCCGTGCCTTTATTCCTTCTACTGAAGAGCAGAGGAAGAGTAAACAGTTTGAGAACTTGGCAGCACCACTGGGAAAGAGGTGATTAGTTCAGAAGTCTGATCGCAATGGTTAATCTCTTCTTAAGTCTGGATTTCCAGGCTCTAGGTCTCCTGTATCTCCTCCCATTAGGTAGCTGCGTCGATGGGGTTGTCAGCTGAGTTAGATCCAAGTGGTGTCAAACTCGAGTAACATTATTTCAAAGAGTTCCCGTGGTGTCTTTTTCCTAAGGTTGCCATAGCCAGGGGAGGTAGTGGGGATAAGCTCCCACTATCTATTAAATGCTCCCAATGACATGTGTCTCAAATAGCCTCTGACTACCAAGTCCAGCTCCTGGCCTTCATCTATGGCTCTGCCACTAAGCCCGGTGGAACCGTTTCTACAGATGGGGAAGGGGCAAAGGCGGGTTATTTGCACGTTAAAACCAGTTGCTTTGGGCAAATATGGTTTGTCAGCCATGGTTGGCAGCTCATCTGGGAGAAAGAAAGCTCTAGTCTGGAAACTCCGCTGCCCTGCAGCTATACCCACTCACGGGAGAGGCATTGGTTGTAAACCCCCGAAGAAAAATCCGGAGCTGGAGTTGACTGGCAATTCCTGTGACGTTGCCAGCGACAAACAGTATTGGTGTCTGCTGTTCCTTCGGATTCATCAGCCGCGTGGAGAGGGGCAGCCTGCTGTGTGGGCAACAAATTGCCCTCCATATTGCACTGCCCTGGCTTGTGTATCATGCAGACAGCTAGCATCCAGTATCTACGGCCCACCCCGTCCAGTGGAAGGCTTCATAACTATTTCAATACCATTCCATCAAACTACAGTACATCAGTAGATCATGAGGGTAAAGTCCCTGTACTCCATTGTCTGTAAAACAGTATGGGATGTTCTGAAAGGTGTATAAATGCATGGCTTCCTTTTGAACCCTGTGACAATGGTGTGAATGGTTGGGGTGTGGGCTTCTCATTTCTGCCATACTGGCTGAGGAAGGAAGAAGTGTTCGCCTGAACTATGGAGAAACTTCCTGCTTTACACTGAAAAATGTACCGTAATGTGATTCCTTAGCACGTGCTCAACCTCTTCAAGGGATATTAGAACTGTAAAGCTCCTGTTGGTCTTGAAGTTGGACGTCACAGAACACAGAGAATTACAGAACAGTACAGGCCTTTTGGCCCACGTTGCTGTGCCAACATTAAGATTGCCTCTAAGAACTATCTAACCTTTCCCACCCACAAACCCTCTAACTTTCTAGCACCCACGTGCCTATCTTAAATGTCCCTAATGCACCTGCCTCTACGACCAGCCTTGGCACAGCCTTCCAGGCACACATCTCTCTGTATAAAAAGAGACACCCTTCTATGGTGATTCTCCATCATGTCTGATAATGACAGAACAGCTGTGTGGGAGAGTTTTTAAAGTGTAAAAACCATTTCACTGGAGCAGATCCACTCTCTTGACCTCAGAAATCCAGGTCCAGTGGTATAAACAAGCGTCATGTACTGGGGTCTTCCTTGGTTACAGTGGATGAGCATGACATCTTCTGTGCCTCAACATGCCCTTCGCTCTCCATGGAGCCTTGCAGTACCACCTTCCTGGTCATTGGATTTCACTGCAGATCTCATCCGCCCAGTCCACCAGAGCTACCTTCTCATGCTGGGACAGGTATGTCTCTATCTCACCAGGGTATGACGCCGCAAGCTACCCTCATCCCTCCAATCACTTTAAAATTATATTAACTGCTTCTGCCGTGGAAAAAAGTCTCTGATTGAATTCTCTATCAATGTCTCTATCGTCTTGCTTACCACTATCAAGTCAGCTCTCATCGTCCTTTGCTCTATAGAGAAAAGTCCAAGCTCAGTCAACCTATCTTGATAAGACATGCTCGCTAATCAAGGCAGCATCCTGAAAAATCTCCTCTGCACTCTCTCTAAGGCTTCCCATAATGAGGCAACCAGAACTGAACACAATACTCCAACAGTGGTCTAACCAGCGCTTTGTAGAACTTCAATATTACCTTGTGGTTCTCGAACTCAATCCCCTGACTAATCAAGGCCAAAACACCATAGCCCTTCTTAGCCACCCTATTAACTTGTGTGGCAACTCTGAGAGATCAATGGATGTATACCGCAAGATCCCTCTGTTCCTCCACACTGCTAAGAATCCTGTACTCTAGCCTTGGCTTCTGACCTTCTAAAGTGTATCATTTCACACTGTTCCAGGTCGAAGTATGATCTAACCAAGGTTTTATAGAGCTGCAACATTACCTCCAGGTATATGTATGTATGTATGTATGTATGTATGTATTTATTTATTGAGATTTGGCGTGGAATAAGCACTTCCAGTCCTTCGAGCCACACTGCCAGCAATCCCCAATTTAACCCTTACCTCAACAATGACCAATTAACCTACAAACCAGTATGTCTTTGGACTGTGGGAGAACACTGGAGCTCCAGGAGGAAACACATGCGGTTACTGAGAGAACGTACAAACTCCTTGCAGTGGGAAATGAACCTGGGTCGCTGATACTGTAAAGTATTGTGTTAACTAACGCACTACCATGCCGCCCCGTCTTCTCTGTTCGATCTCACTTGTAGCTCCTTGGCGTATGAGGCGGACCTTGTCTGCATATGTAGAGAATACACTGTCATTGCCTGATCGATGTCAGGTAATGCTGATGCCACTGAAGAATCTAACCACTTACTCATGGCTTTACTATTGCTGCAACATCATTGACCAAAAACTCAAATGGACCAGCCGCAATGATGGTGCAATTAGAAAAAAGTTGTCAGCTTCTTCCCCTCCATCATCAGATTTCCATAAACTCATGAACACTACTTTGCCGTTCCTCCTTGACACAGTTTATATATTCTGTAACTCTGTGTTCAAAGGCCAGAGGTGTAGATTTGTGATCATGGATATTCGCACTTGATGTCCATGCTCCACACTCGAAAGGCCAACGTTGTAGACATTGGGATGAAGGGCATTCAGATTCCAGACATCCACTTGGCACTCAAAGGGCAGCAATGTAGACATGGGGACAAAGGACATTTGGAGTCCACATCTCCACTTCATGCTCAAAAGGCTAGTGATGTAGACATGTGGACGAAGGACATCTATGGATATCGGCCTGTCCCAAGTCGGCAAATGTCCATGCGAGCAGGAGGCATGAGGAGGCATGAGGGCCGGTCAGTTGGTGCACTCAGAATTCAAGCCTGGAGTTTGGGGTTCTGTATTCAGCTGGTACACCACCCATCAAAGGTACACCCATCCTACACTAATTCCATTTCACCTCTCATCAATTCCACCCCTCACCTACACATTCTGGCAATTTACCGGCAGAATTATCAACTAAAACTAAATCTGTGGAGTTCTTCACGGGGCCACATGGAACATTATCAGCTCCTACATTTTAGACCATAAGATATAGGAGCAGATTTAGACCATTCAGCCATTGACTCTGCTCTGCCATTTCATCATAGCAGATCCATTTCCCTCTCTTCCACAGACTCTTGCCTTCACTCCATAACCTTTCACGTCCTGACTAATCAGGAAACTATCAACTTCTGCCTTAAATATACCCGAAGACTTGGCCTCCACAGACTTGGCAACAAATTCCACAGTTTCGCCATCCACTGGCTAAAGAAATTCCACCTATTCTCCATTCTAAATGGATGTCCCCTATTCTGAGGCTGTGCCCTCTGGTCCTAGATTCCCCCACCATGGTAAACATCCTCTCCACATCCACTCTGTTGAGGCCTTTCAACATTATATAGGTTTCCAACATTATATAGGTTTCAATGGGATTCTGCCCCTCCCTTTCTTCAAAATTGTGACAAGTACAGGTCCAGAGCCATCAATCGCTTTTCATACAATAAGCCTTTCTCTCCCTGAATCATCCTCATTAACATCTTTTGAACCCTCTCCAATGTCAGCACATCCTTTCTTAGATAAGGGGCCCAAAACTGTTCACAATACTCTGAGGCCTTACCAAGATCTTATGAAGCTTTGGGCATTACATCTTTGTTTTTATAATCTTTTATATTGCTTTTCATATTTGGTTTATTATCGCTAACATACTGTATGTCATGAAATTTATTGCTTTGCGACTGCAGTACATCGGCCTTCTGCTGGTCGGGGTCAGCTATGGATGTTGCGTCCTAGCTGCCTACAGGATACGCAAGCCCAGGCAATGCGATATAGAGAGAAAGCTGTTGCCCATGTAGCAGGCTCCCCCTCTCCACGAAGCTGATAAATACAAAGGAATGGCAGGGACCAATACAGTTGGCACCAGCGGAGTCGTGGGAGTTGCCAGTCAGCGTTGAACTCAACGTAGGATTGCCTTAGTGACTCCAGCTCCAGATTTTCCCTCAGGGTTTACTCCTGAAGCACAGAAACATAGAAACACAGAAAACCTACAGCACAATACAGCCCCTTCGGCCCACAAAGTTGTGCCGAACATGTCCCTACCTCAGAAATTACTAGGCTTACCTATAGCTCTCTATTTCACTAAGCTTCATGTACCTATCTAAAAGTCTCTTAAAAGACCCTATCATATCCGCCTCTACCACCGTTGCTGGCAGCCCATTCCACACACTCACCACTCTCTGCATAAAAAATTTACCCCTGACATCTCCTCTGTACCTATTCTCCAGCACCTTAAACCTGTGTCCTCTTGTGGCAACCATTTCAGCCTGATCAATGCCTCTCATCATCTTATACACCTCTATCAGGTCACCTCTCATCCTCCATCGCTCCAAGGAGAAAAGGCCGAGTTCACTCAACCTATTCTCATAAGCAAGCTCCCCAATCCAGGCAACGTCCTTGAAAATCTCCTCTGCACCCTTTCTATGGCTTCCACATCCTTTCTGTAGTGAGGCGACCAGAACTGAGCACAGTACTCCAAGTGGGGTCTGACCAGGGTCCTATATAGCTTCCCCATGAGTGGGTATAGCCGAAAAGCAGCGGAGGTTTGAGATCAGAGATTTCCTTCTTCTAGATGAGCTGTCAATCATGAATGATGAGCCCCCATCTTCCCAAAGTGACTGGTTTTAAGAGGCCAATAACCCGCCTTTGCCCCCTTCTCCTGCTAGTAGAAATAGCTTGGCCAGACTAATAGCTAAGCCATGTGTGTAGGACCTGGTTGCCAGAGACATTTTGAGATGCACAGCATCGGGAGCATTTAACAGTGAGTGGGAACTTATCCCCGCTCTACCATGTAACACTCCCACTCAGTATGACAGCTTTAAGGATTCAGTGCAATACATGAAATAATTTATAAATTATAATAAGAAAAAAATATATATAATTCCATTCTTCTTCTTAAGCACATCACCCCTATTGGGACAAAGGCTACTGACAGTAATTCACTGGAGTCCTCTATCCTGGGCCAGTCTCTCAAATCGTCCCCAAGTGTAGCCAGCTTTGCAGATTCTTCCTCTCCCAGGTCTTTGTAGTTTCTGTTGGTATTTCTGTAGCTCTGTTTTTTTAATAGGATGGGGCTGCTAGCCCCACGCCCAACCCTCCTTGGGACCGTCCATGGTGGAGTTATAAAATTAAATACATAGTGCAGGAAGAGAGCAAAATTGTTCACGGGTTCATTGTCTGTTCAGAAATCTGGTGGTGGAGGGGAAGAAGTTGTTCCTAAAACATTGAGTGTGTGTCTTCAGGCTCCTGTACCTCCTCACTGATGTTAGCAATGAGAAGAGGGCATGTCTGGGTGGTGTGGGCCCTTAATGATAGATGCTGCTAGGTTCACGTATGCACTGATATAATGGAAAACCTACCTGCAGTGGCTCCATTATTAAGGATGAGGTTTCAGCACATGAAAAGATAGGCCGAAGCCAGCATGGTTTACTTAAGGGCTGACAAATCTGTTAGAATTCTTTGAGAAAATAACAGGCAGGATGTAAACAATAAACAATGGATATTTTAAATTGGATTTTCAGAAGGCCTTTGACAAGGTGCTGCACATAAGACTGCTTAACAAGATAGAGCCCATGGCATTACAGGAAATATACTAGCATGGATAGAAGATTGGAGGCAAGAAGATAGCAGAGTCAGGGGATGTGGGGAGAAGGCAGGAATGGGGTACTGTTTGTGGATGATCAGCCATGATCACAGTGAATGGCGGTGCTGGCTTGAAGGGCCAAATGGCCTACTCCTGCACCTATTGTCTATTGAGGCAAATAGTGGGAATAAAGGGGGCCTTTTCTGGTTGGCTGCTGGTGACTAGTGTTCCGCAAGGATCAGTGTTGGGACTGCTTCTTTTCACGTTTTACATCAATGATTTGGAAGAAGGAATTGATGGCTTTGTGGCCAGTTTTGCAGATGACAGAAGGATAGGCGGAGGGGCAGGTGGTGCCGAGGAAGCAGGGTCTCTCTGGAAGGACCTGGACAGATTAGGAGAATGGGCAAAGAAGTGGCAGGTGGAAAACAGTGTAGGGAAGTGTATGGTCATACACTTTGGCAGAGGGTATAAAGGTTTGGACTGTTCTCTAAACAGGAAGAAAGTTTTTAAAAGTCAGAGGTGCGAAGGGTCATTTCCATGCTGGGTAACTCTATGAAGAGTAAAAGATAAATATTGACAAGGATGCCTAAAATAGTTCTCCTACCTTGCTTGGAGATATTGCCTGGGGAGCTTCAGTTTCCACTTACTCATCCACTAGGATGCCACGGTGGTGTAGTGGTTAGTGTAATGCTCCAGCCACCAGCGATTGAGGTTCAGTTCCTGCTGCTCTCTGCATGGAGACGGTATGTTCTCACCGTGACCATGTGCTTTTCCTCCAGGTGCTCTGGTTTCCTACGTCATTCAAAAGACGTACCGGTTAGGATTAGTGAGCTGTGCATGTTATGTTGGCGCCAGAAGCGTGGAAACACTTGTGGGCTGCCCCCGGCACATCCTCAGACTGTGTTGGTTGTTGTCTCAAAAGAGGCATTTCACTGGTTGTTGCGATGTGCATTTGACAAAAAAAAACTTACCTGCTTAATCTCTTCAATGATGTTGATTTAAGGTTAAGCCAAAACACTAATTCAACTGCACTTTATTAAAATAGTGCATCGGACCTGCACGATATAGATCAGTAGCTGATATGGGCAGAGAAATGGCAGATGGAGTTTAACCCAGATAAATGTGAGGCACCTTGGTAGGGCAAACGTAAGGAGACAGTGCCCAGTTAAGGACAAGATCCTTAACAATGTTGCTGAACAGAGAGATCTTGGAATCCAAGTTCATAGCTCCTCGAAGGAGGCTACACAGATCGATAAGGTGGTTCAGAAGGCTTATGGAATGCTTGCCTTTATTAGTTGAGGCATTGAGTTCGAAAGTCAAGAAGTTATGTTACTACTTTATAAAACTCTGGTTAGGCCACATCTGGAGTAGTGCACACAGTTCTGGTTGCCCCACTGTAGGAAGGATGATGAGGCTTTGGAGGGAGTGCAGAGGAGGTTCACCAGGACGCTCTCTGGTTTGGAGGGCATGTCCTGTCATGAAAGGCTGGATAAACAGTTTGTTTTCTCTGGAGCAGTGGAGGCTGAGGGGAGATCCGATAGATGTTTACAATTATATGAAAACAGAAATAGAGTCCACCGGGAGTACCTGTTTCCCAGGGTTGAAATGTCTGATACCAAAGGGCATGCATTAGAGGTGAGAGAGGGTAGGTTCAAGGGGGATGTGAGGGGTAAGTTTCTTACTCAGAGAGTGATGGATGCCTGGAATATGCTGCCTGGTGTGGTGATAGTGACAAATACATCAGAGGCTTTTAAAGGCATGTCTGGATAGGCACATGAATGTGAGGAAGATGGAGGGATATGGACATTGTGTAGGTAGGAGGGATTTGTGTTTGGGTGTTTTTGATTTGCTTTTCAGCTGGTTTGGCACAACATTTTGGGCCGAATGGCCTGTCCCTATGCTGTACTCTTCTGTCTTCTATGTTCTATGTTTCACCTGACAGAGCAGACGAGGTGTCAGTTTCACACCCAGCACTTTCTAAATTTAGTCCAGGTTTCTGTTGGTTTCCACTGAGATCTTAAACACTATGGATTCTGCAGGTGCTGAAAGTTCAGAGTAACGTACACAAAATGCTGGAGGAACTCAGCAGGTCAGACAGCATCTGTGGAGAGGAATAAAGAGTTAACGTTTTGGGCCAAGACCGAGTCCTGATGAAGGGTCTTGACCCAAAAGGTTAACTCTTTATTCCTTTCCATTGATGCTGCCTGAGCTGCTGAGTTCCTCCAGCATTTTGTCTTTGTTCCATTGGGATCTGTAGGGAAACATGAAGCCGTTCCGTTCATTCTCAGGGGAAATAATGTTACTCATTAAGGTAGCCCAGTGCCACAGAAACCACAAATACTAACCCAGTTATAAGTGTGGTAAACTAGCTGATTCACCCTCATGAGAAAAAAAATAACTTAGGCACAGAAGTCTGTATCTTGAAACTTTTATGCTTAAATTCACCCATTGTGTCCGTATTTATATATTTGGCATACATTTAGTCTCCTTCCATTCATTTCGTACTGTAGCATATTGTGGAGTGTTATTTTCCTGTTTGTGTATTGTTTTTCCATCATGGTTGTGTGATTTATTGTGGCTAGTAATGTTTATAAATGCCCAAGTTCAACATGAGGACACCAGCGGGAGCCGACAGAAATAGTACGGATACAAGGCCACTAACATGAAGTATGTACGGAAATTCTCCTTAAGGACGGAGAACAATATGAATTAATCTTCATTTTTAACAATTCAAAAAAATATCACGTACTTCCAGGGTTTTTCAATGCAAGCAGTGTGCGACGTGACTTTGGAATATTCTTAACAACATCCTTGTAATCAGTGAATTGGCCAAGAGTAGCCCTAAAAATTCCTGGCGACATTCTACTTGGTTCAGTGTTGGTTGCTGCGATTTTTCTTGGTTACCAACGGGACCTTGCTAGGTACATGAAGACTGGGAGCATTCACAGTTGTCCAGATTTCTTGTCTCGTCCTTCGTCACGTTTTAACCGCAGCATTGAGGGTTGAAAGCACAAACTAATCTCCCCGAGCTGACTTGTCCCATTTGTTCCATGAGATGTCGGTGTCACTGGACAAGCCATCGTATCTTACCCATCATGAATAGCCCTTATCTTGTTCATCGACACTCAGTGGCCACTTCATTAGGCACACCTATACACCTGCTCATTAATGCAATTATCTAATCAGCCAATCATGTGGCAGCAACTCAATGCATAAAAGCATGCAGACATGATCAAGAGGTTCGGTTGTTGTTCAGACCAAACATCAGAATGAGGAGGAAATGTGATCTAAGTGACTTTGACTGTGGAATGATTGTTGGTGCCAGATAGGGTGGTTTGAGTATCTCAAAAATTGATCTCCTGGGATTTTCATGCACAACAGTCTCCAGAGTTTACGAAGAATAATGCAAAAAACAAAAAAAAAATCCAGTGAGCGGCAGTTCTGTGGGTGAAAAAGCTTTGTTAATGAGAAAGGTCAAAGGAGTTGGCCAGACCGGTTCGAGGTGACAGGAACTCAAATAACCACGTGTTACAACGGTGGTGTGCAGAGGAGCATCTCTGATCGTAGAACACATTGAACCTTGAAGTGGATGGGCTACAGCAGCAGAAGATCTTGAACATATACTTGGTGGCCACTTTATTAGGTACCCCTGCAGCTAATAAAGTGGCCACTGAGTGTAGTTCAAAGGGAACTGACAAGTCTAAAGCCTGGGATGGCAGACTTCAGCTTTGCCAAAGCATCAGTAGCTTCATTTGTGCTGATATTCAGGATGCCATCCTTGACGATGGTATTTTTATCTTAACTCTTGTTGTAGCTTGTTTTGTTCTGCTGAGCATTGTGGACATGCTGTGTTGACACCAGAGTGGCGACCCTTGCAGGCTGCCCCCTTTTGGGTTGCGTTGCTTGTTAACACAAACGACACATTTCACTGTACGTTTTCATGTACTTGTGACAAATGGATCTGAATCTAATCAAAGTTCAAAGTGCAATGTAAGTTTATTATCAAAGTACATACATGTCACTATATACAACCCTGAGATTCATTTTCTTGCAGGCATACTCAGTAAATCCATCACAGAAAAATAACCATCATAGCATCAATGAAAGACCGCACCAACTCAGTGTTCAACCAGTGTGCAAAAGACAACAAACTGCGTAAATGATATAATAATAATAATAAATATGTAATAAAGATTGAGAAAATGAGATGAAGAGTCCTTGAAAGTGAAGCCATTTGTTGTGGGTACATTTCAATGATGGGACAAGTGAAATTGAGTGAAGTTATCACTTTTGGGCAATAGTCTGATGGTTGAGGGGTAATAACTGTTCCTGAGCCTGATGGTGTGGGTCCTGAGTCTCCTGTACCTTCTTCCTGATGGCAGCAGCCAGAAGGGAGCATGAGCTGGGTGGTGGGTGTCCCCGGTGGGTGGTGCCTTCTTGAGACAACACCTTGTGTAGATGTGCTCAGTGGTGGGGAGGGCTTTACCCGTGATGGACTGGGCTGTATCCACTACTTTTGTAGGATTTTCCATTAAAGGGCATTGGTATTTCCATACCAGGCTGTGATGCAGCCAGTCAATATACTCACCACTACACATATATACTAGATTCATTTAAGCACTTGCTCTTCAGACATTTGAACTGCTATCCTCTTATCAACAGCGTCATACAGCCATTCGGCCCACTGAGTTCATGCTGAAATCAAGCATCCCATAGGCTCACAGAGTTATGCAGCATGAAAGCAGGGTCTTCAACCCAACTAGTCCATAGCAACCAAAATGGCCAAGTAAGCTTTAATTTATTTATGGCAAGAAAATCTGGAGATGCTGGAAATCTTGAGCAACACACACACAAAATGCTGGAGGATTTCAGCAGGTCAGGCAGCATCTATGGAGGGGAATAACCAGTCAATGTTTTGAGCTGAGACCTTACACCGGGATTGGAAAGGAAGGAGAAAGAGTAAGAAGGAAGAGGGAGGGAGAGGAGTACAAGCTGGCTGGTGTTAGGAGAGATCAGGTGAGAGTGAAGGTATGTGGGGGAGGGTGTATGAAATAAGAAGCTGGGAGGTGTTGGGTGAAAGAGGTAAAGGACTGATGAAGCAGGGATCTGAAGTCAAGTCAAGTTTATTGTCATTTCAACCATAAACTGCTGGTACAGTACACAGTAAAACGAAACAACATTCCTCCAGGACCCTGGTGCTACATGAAACAACACAAAACTACACTAGACCATGTGAGACAGCATGAGGCTACTCTAGACTATGTAAAACAACATAAAAACTGCACTAGACTACAGACCTGCGCAGGACTACATAAAGTGCACAAAACAGTGCAGGGCAGTACAATAATTAATAAACAGGACAATAGGCACAGTAGAGGATAAATTACAATATAATAATAAATGATGTAGATGTCAGTTTGGACTGTGGGTATTGAGGAGTCTGATGGCTTGGGGGAAGAAACTGTTGCACAGTCTGGTCGTGAGAGCCCAAATGCTTCGGTACCCTTTGCCAGATGGCAGGAGGGAGAAGAGTTTGTGTGAGGGGTGCGTGGGGTCCTTCACAATGCTGTTAGCTTTGCAGTTGCAGCATTTGGTGTAAATGTAATAGCAGGAAGAGAGACCCCGATGATCTTCTCAGCTGACCTCACTATCTGCTGCAGGGTCTTATGAGCTGAGACAGTGCAATTTCCGAACCAGGCAGTGATGCAGCTGCTCAGGATGCTCTCAATACAACCCCTGTAGAATGTGGTGAGGATGGGGGTGTGGGAGATGGACTTTCCTCAGCCTTCACAGAAAGTAAAGATGCTGCTGGGCTTTTTTGGCTATGGAGCTGGTGTTGAGGGACCAGGTGAGATTCTCCGCCAGGTGATCACCAAGAAATTTGGTGCTCTTAACGTTCTCAATGGAGAAGCCATCGATGTTCAGCGGAGAGTGGTCGCTCCGTGCTCTCCTGAAGTCAACAACCATCTCTGTTGTTTTGCTCACTTCAGAGACATGTTGTTGGCTCTGCACCAGTACGTTAGCCGCTGCACCTCCTCTCTGTAAGCTGACTTGTCACGGTCATGAGTGATTAGACCCACCACGGTCGTGTCATCAGCAAACTTGATGATGTGATTTGAGCTGTGTGTTGCAGCACAGTTGTGGATCAGCAGAGTGAACAGCAGTGGACTGAGCACACAACCCTGGGGAGCCCCTGTGCTCAGTGTAATGAGATGCTGCTCCCGATCCGGACTGACTGAGGTCTCCCAGTCAGGAAGTCTAGGATCCAGTTGCAGTGGGAGGTGTTCAGGCCCAGCAGTTTCAGCTTTCCAGTCAGGTGGAGAGAACAGTGGACCATGATAGAGAGGGAAAGAAGAGGGGAACCAGAGAGAGGAAAAGCTGGCAAGTGGCTCATGGGGTTTGAGAAGGTTTTCCAGCAGGAAGGAGGCAGAATGCAGAAGGCTCCTGAAGATGAGCAGTTTTGAAATCAGCTTTCTGACTTCAAACGACGATTGGCGGGTGAGTGTGAGGTACTTGAAAGGGGATGAATCTGTGAGTTAGTGTGGCTTTCACTCTATTATTTCATTCAAAACACTAAATTCATTTCTTTTTCAAGAAATGAATCCAGCTTGCTTTGATCAGGAGCGAGTTATTGTGATGGTTTTTATTATTGCAGTTTGCCCCGGGGAATGTCTGGCTTTGAATTGAAGTGTTTACGACGCTGCCTGTGGTGATGCTGTGTGTTCTGGACTGCCATGGATATCAGCAACGCTGACAACGATGGAGATTCAGCACCAGCCTCAGAGCAAGGAGCAGACACTTGGAAGGCTCAGGTTTAGAGCGGGAATAAGGGAGTGTGTTAGAGTAGGTGGGTCTGGAAGAGCCTAGGCAGGGGAAAGTTGCAGAGTCAGAAATAGAAGTTCTGGAAAATGCCACATATTGAAGGTTATTGAGGGTTAACTGTGAAACCAAGCTTGTAAACAGCCTGGTTCAGTTGCAGTCAAGATGTTGCCAAGCTGCGATGTCTGTGATTGGCGAGTCCTGAAGAGGGCAGAGGTCAAACCCATGATTGGCGTGGCCTGCGGTCGATACCCAGAAGTCGAGAGGGCAAAGCCGAAGTTTGAAGCCCAGAGCTCAATGAGTCTGAACGTAGAAAGCCCGAAAGGTAGAAGACCAAATTCAGCAAGTCCAGAGGTAGGGGATGGTCCGGGCCAAAAACAGGAAGTTGGGGGCCTGATGTCTGCAAGTCCAAGAGTCTGAGCCAGAGACTGGGAGTTGGAGGCCTGATGTCTGTGAGTCCAGCAGTCTGGGCCAGAAACTGGGGGTTGGAGGCCTATTGTCTGCAAGTCCAAGAGCCTGAGCCAGAGACTGGGGGTTGGAGGCCTGATGTCTGTGAGTCCAGCAGTCTGGGCCAGAAACTGGGGGTTGGAGGCCTGATGTCTGTGAGCCCAGCAGTCTGGGCCAGAAACTGGGGGTTGGAGGCCTGATGTCTGTGAGTCCAGCAGTCTGGGCCAGAGACTGGGAGTTGGAGGCCTATTGTCTGCAAGTCCAAGAGCCTGAGCCAGAGACTGGGGGTTGGAGGCCTGATGTCTGTGAGTCCAGCAGTCTGGGCCAGAAACTGGGGGTTGGAGGCCTGATGTCTGTGAGCCCAGCAGTCTGGGCCAGAAACTGGGGGTTGGAGGCCTGATGTCTGTGAGTCCAGCAGTCTGGGCCAGAGACTGGGAGTTGGAGGCCTATTGTCTGCAAGTCCAAGAGCCTGAGCCAGAGACTGGGGGTTGGAGGCCTGATGCACCATCAATAACTCACTCTGAGATGTAAGAAGCGAGATATCGGCTTTTATTGACTGGAAGAATGAACAACACTACATCCTGGAGAATGAGGCCGGGCATCAGACCTCAATCGCCTTTATACAGGGGTCTGTGGGAGGAGCCACAGGACCCACAGGAGCAGTCCAGCCAGGTATATGTAGTTCACCACAAGGCCTGATGTCTGTGAGTCCAGCAGTCTGGGCCAGAGACTGGGGGTTGGAAGCCCAATGTTTGCAAGTCCAGGAGTCTGGGCCAGAAATTAGAAGTTGAAGGCCCAGTGTCTGCAAGTTTGAGAGTCTGGGACCAAGGACTGGAGGCCCAAAGGTGACCTGTCTGGGGGTGGGGGGGGGGGGGGAATTGGAGGCCTGTGTGTGTGATGGACTGGGTGGGAGAGTGGGAAAGGGGCTCGTTTTGCTGTTGTTATTTAGTTTCATTCTGTTGTTGTCTTCTTGGGTTGTTCTGTGCTGTGTATTGTGTAGCGGGTACTGGAAAGTGTGGCGACATTTACAGACTGCCACAGCACAGCCTAAGGTATGTTGGTTGTTAAAGCAAGAAACACATTTCATAAATAAATAAATCTGAATCTGAGACTTGGAACATAGAACACATGGAACAGAACAGCAGAGGAACAAATCCTTAGGCCTACGACGTTGTTGTGGTGAACTACATATACCTGTCTGGACACGCCCCCCCCCCCCGCTGACTGCTCCTGTGGCTCCTCCCACGGACCCCGGTATAAAGGCGATTGGAGACACCGCCCCGGCCTCAGTCTCCAGGATGCAGTGTGGTGGTCAATTGCTGCTTGGTCTTTCTTCCAGCCAATAAAAGCCTATATCTCACCTCACATCTCCAAGAGTTATTGATGGTGCATCAGTTGTGCTGAACTAAAGAAGCTAACGATGCCCAGTTAACCTAATCCTTCCTCTCTGTACATGGCCCATAGCTTTCTTTTCTCTGCATACTTGTGTGTCTATCCAACAGCATCTTAAATGTCCTGTACCACCAGCTTCAGGAACAGTTATTACCCTGAGATAATCAGGCTCCTGGACCAGGGTGGATAACTTATTTATTTATTGAGATACAGTGCAGAACAGGCCCTGCCAGCCCTTCGAGCCACACCGCCCAGCAACCCACCTATTTAACCCTAGCCTAATCAGAGGACCATTTACAATGACCAATTAACCTACCAACTGGTACATCTTTGGACTGTGGGAGGAAACCCACCCGGTCATTGGGAGAATGTTCAAACTCCTCACAGGCTTACTTCACTCACTTCAACTTTGAGCTGCTTCTATGATCTGCAGACTCACTTTCAAGGGCCCATGTTCTCAGTGTTACTTTTTTATTTGTTCAGTTTGTCATCTTTTGCACAATGGCAGTTTGTTAGTCTTTGTTTTTGTATAGTTTTTCATAAATTCTACTGTATTTCTTTATTTTTCTGTCAATGCCTGCAAGAAAATTTATCTCAAAGTATGGTGACATACATTCAGTTTGATAGTAAATTTTACTCCGACTTTGACTTTTCTATCTGTCTCCCCCACCATCCCTGGCAGCTCGCCTCTCTGCAAAAAAGCTCTGTCTCAAGCATCTCCCCGCCCCCACAATAAAAAAATTGTGCCAAGATAATGTTGCATGTAATTTGTGTAACTAAATTATTTATCTTTCACAGCAGTGTTATCTAAAAAATGTACAGTACATCAAATAAAAATTTGGCACTGAGCTTTTAAAATTTCGAGACAGGTGATAAAAGGCTAGGTCAAAGGGGCAGGTTTAAAAGGATCTTAATGAGGTAGAGATTGATGATTTAAATCAGTAATTATCTTATTTTTGTTGTTTACATCCATACAGATCATTTCATTATAAACACCAGAGATTCTCAAAGTGCTGGAAATCTGGAGCACCACAGAAAAAATGGCAGAGGAACTCAGCAGGTCAGGCAACATCTATGGAGAAGATAAATCCGGTGACGTTTCGGGCCGAGATCCCTCTACAGGACTGGAAAGGAAAGGGGAAGGAAGAATAAAAATTGGGGGTGGGGGAGAGGGAATACAAGATGGCAAGTGACAGGTGAGACCAGGTGAGAGGGAAAATAGATGGTTGGTGAAAGGGAAGGGAAGAAGTAAGAAGCTGGGAGATGATAGGTGGAGGAGGTAAAACATTGAAGAAGGAATCTGATAGGAGAGGACAGTGGACCATGGAAGAAAGGGAAGGAGGAGGGAAACCAGAGGGAGGTGATGGACAGGTACAGAGAAGTGAAAGTCTGAGAACATGACCAGAATGGGGAATGGAAAGAGAGAGAAGGGGGGGTGAAGAGGTCATTACTGAAAGTTGGAGAAATTGATGTTCATGCCATCATGTTGGAGGCTATTCAGGCAAAATATGAGGTGTTGCTCCTCCAATCTGTGATTGGCCTCATTGTGTTGGTAGAGGAGACAATGGACAGATACGTCAGGATGAGAGTTTGAAATCGAATTTAAATGGGTAGATCTGGGAGATCCTGCCTTCTGCAGCAGGCAGAGTGAAGGTGCTTGAAGAAGCAATCCCCAGGGCATGATGTGCAGGAGGAGATGAGGGTGGCATCGATGGTGGCAGAAGGAAACCCTGTTCTTTGAAAAAAGGTGTATCAGATATTTATTTTATTTATTTAGAGATACAGTGTGGAGTCGGCCCTTCTGGCCCCTTGAACTGCACCGCCCAGCACCTCAACACAACCGTGATTTAATCCTAACCTAATCACGGGACAATATACAATGACCAATGACCCAGTATGTCTGGACCATGGGAGGAATCGCATTTCACGGGGATTCTCCTTACAGAGGTGTGGTAAACTATGTATACCTGTCTGGACACGCCCCTCTGCTGACTGCTCCTGTGCCTCCTCCCACAAACCCCTGGATAAAGGCGGTTGGAGGCACTGCTCCTCCCTCAGTCTCCGAGATGTCGTGCTCCATTTTGCTGCTAATAAAAGCCTATCGTTTGCCTCCCGTCTCTGAGAGTTATTGATGGTGCATCAAGAGGATGCAGATTGAACTCTGAACCAGAGGGAGGGCGGTGGAAATTGGAATGGTCATTGCTTTAGTGGACTTGGAGGCAATTCAATGCGGCGGAATGAAGCCAGGCAGAGTTGAGGTGGAGCCCGGGCCTGAGAGTGAGGAAAGAACCAAGGTTTGATTGATTTATGCTCTGAGCCAAATTGGAAAGTTTGGATTTGGGCCAAATCGAGGTAGTGGGGCCTGGGCCCGAGAGCTTATTGAAGTGGCAGTGCCTGAGTGCGAGAGCAAGGGATGACTGAGGTTTGGATGATTAAGATTCGGGCCGATTGAAAAGGTCAGGATGTCGGGCCCGGAGGCAAGGGACAGGCTGGTTCAGTTTGCTGCTCCACAAGGTTCACTCATCTCCTCACTGAACTGAGGCTGTGGCCTGCAACAGGCTTCTGAATCGGCAGTGAACTCACTTCCGTGGACATCAGCCCCGAATGCTATTGCTGACTTTTATTGTTTGATTTCTTCTGCCTGCATGTTGGGTATTCAACGGTCTTTGCTTTAAAGGGTTCTGTTGGGTTTCCTTGTTCACTGGCTGCCTGTAAGGAGACAAATCTCAAGGTTGTACAAAGTATACATACTTTGACAATAAATGTACTTTGAACTTTGGAAAGCCTCATTCTGAGAACAAATGCGGTAGAGGAGGACAAAATGAGAGAAGGAATACCATTTTTGCAAATGAGAGGTGGAAAGCGGTATAGTCAAGATAACCATGAGAGTTAGTAGGTTTGTAAAAGATACCAGTGGACAGTTTTTCTCCAGAGATGGAGACGGACGGATTGAGAAAGGGGAGGAGGTACCAGGAATGGACTGGCTGAATTTAAGGACAGGGTGCAAGTTGGAGACAAAGTTGATGAAATAGATGAGTTCAGCATGGGTGACTGAAGCAGCATCAAAGGAGTCGTCAATGTAACAAAGGACGGGTTCGGGAGCATTACAAGGAAGGCTTGGAAAATGGACAGTTCTATGTAGCCAATGAAAAGCCATGCAGTAACCTGCTCTAAATATATAATCCTCTCCCCATCACCACCCAGGCACACCCTCAGCCTCATATAGACACCCTCCTGCAAAATACATACTGCACACCTGCATCTCACACCTCACACCCCACACCCACACCCAACACCCACACCCCAGACCCACACCCCAGACCCACACCCCACACCACATACCACATACCCACACTCCACACCCCACACTCCACACTCCACACCCTGTTCCACACCCCACACTCCACACACCATACCCACACCCCACACTACACACCCCATACACACACCCCATACCCCACACCACATACCCACACCCACACCCCATTCCACACCCCACAACCACACCCCAGACCCACACCCCACACCCCACACCACACACCACACCCCACACCCACATACCCACACTCCACACCCCACACCCCATACCCACACCCCACACCCACACCCCATACTCCACACCCCATATCCACACGCCACACTACACACCCCATACACACACCCCACACCCCACACCACACCCCATACACACACCCCATTCCACACCCACACCCCACACACCACACACCACACCACATACCCACACTCCACACCCCACACCTCACACCACATACCCACACTCCACACTCCACACCCACACCCACACCCCATTCCACACCACATACCCACACTCCACACCCCACACTCCACACCCCACACCTCACACCCCACACCCACACCCACACCCCATTCCACACCACATACCCACACTCCACACCCCACACTCCACACCCCACACCTCACACCCCACACCCACACCCACACCCCATTCCACACCACATACCCACACTCCACACCCCACACTCCACACCCCACACCTCACACCCCACACCCACACCCACACCCCATTCCACACCACATACCCACACCCCACACCCCATTCCACACCCACACCCACATCCCATTCCACACCACATACCCACACCTCACACCCCACACCCACACCCCAGACTCAATACCCCACACCACATACCCACACCCACACCACATTCCACACCCCAGACTCAATACCCCAAACCACATACCCACACCCACACCACATTCCACACCCCAGACTCAATACCCCAAACCACATACCCACACCCACACCACATTCCACACCCCACAACCACACCCCAGACTCAAACCACACACCCCACACCATATACCCACACACACACCCCACACCCCACACCACATACCCACACTCCACACCCCACACCCCATACCCACACCCCATACCCACACCCCTCACACCACACCCCATTCCATACCCCACACCCCACACCCCATACCCACACCACATACCCATAGCCCACACCCCACACCCCACACCCCATACCCACACCCCATTCCACACCCCATACCCATACCCACACCCCACCCTCCACACCCCATACCCACACCCCACACACCGCACCCCATACCATATACCCACACCCCACACCCCATACCCCATACACACACCCCATTCCAAACCACACATCCCACACTCTATACCCACACCCCACACCCACACCCCATATCCACACACCTCACACCACACCCCATTCCATACCCCACACCCCACACCCCATACCCACACCACATACCCACACCCCACCCTCCACACCCCACACCCACACCCCACACCCACATACCCACACTCCACACCCCACACCACACACCACATACCCACACCCCACATACCACACTCCACACCACATACCCACACTCCACACCCCACACCACACATCCCATACCCACACTCCACACCCCACACTCCACACCACATACCCACACTCCACACTCCACACTCCACACCCCACACACCACACCACATACCCACACTCCACACCCCACACTCCACACCACATACCCACACTCCACACTCCACACTCCACACCCCACACACCACACCACATACCCACACTCCACACCCCACACTCCACACCACATACCCACACCCCACACTCCACACCACATACCCACACTCCACACTCCACACTCCACACCCCACACACCACACCACATACCCACACTCCACACCCCACACTCCACACCACATACCCACACTCCACACTCCACACTCCACACCCCACACACCACACCACATACCCACACCCACACCCCACACTCCACACCCCACACTCCACACCACATACCCACACCCACACCCCACACTCCACACCCCACACACCACACCACATACCCACACTCCACACTCCACACCCACACCCACATCCCATTCCACACCACATACCCACACCTCACACCCCACACCCCAGACTCAATACCCCATACCCCACACCCACACCCCACATCCACACCCCATACCCCATACCCCATACCCACACCCCACAACCATACCCCACACCCCACACCCCACACCCACACCACACATCCCACACCCCACACCCACACCCCACACCCCATACCCACACCCCATACCCACACCCCATACCCCACACCCACACCCCATACCCACACCCCTCACCCCATACCCACACCCCACACCCCGTACCCACACCCCATTCCACACCCCATACCCATACCCACACCCCACCCTCCACACCCCATACCCACACCCCATTCCACACCCACACCCCACACTCCACACCCCACACTCCACACCACATACCCACACTCCACACCCCACACTCCACACCCCACACTCCACACCACATACCCACACTCCACACTCCACACTCCACACCCCACACACCACACCACATACCCACACTCCACACTCCACACCCACACACCACACCACATACCCACACCCACACCCCACACTCCACACCCCATACCCACACCCACATCCCATTCCACACCACATACCCACACCTCACACCCCACACCCCAGACTCAATACCCCATACCCCACACCCACACCCCACACCCACACCCCATACCCCATACCCCATACCCACACCCCACAACCATACCCCACACCCCACACCCCACACCCACACCACACATCCCACACCCCACACCCACACCCCACACCCCATACCCACACCCCATACCCACACCCCATACCCCACACCCACACCCCATACCCACACCCCTCACCCCATACCCACACCCCACACCCCGTACCCACACCCCATTCCACACCCCATACCCATACCCACACCCCACCCTCCACACCCCATACCCACACCCCATTCCACACCCCATACCCATACCCACACCCACACCCCACCCTCCACACCCCATACCCACACCCCATTCCACACCCCACACCCCATACCCCATACCCATACTCCACACCCCATACCCACACCCCACACTCCACACCCCACACTCCACACCCCATTACCACATCCCACACTCCACACCCCATACCCACACCCCTCACCCCACACTCCACACCCCGTTCCACACCTCACACTCCACACCCCATACCCATACCCCACACCTCACACCCCATACCCACACCCTACACTCTACACCCCATACCCACACCCCATACCCACACCCACACCCACACTCCATACCCACACCCCATACCCACACCCCTCACCCACACCCCACACCCCACACCCACACCCCATTCCACACCCCACACCCCATACCCACACCCCACACTCCACACCCCACACATCCACACCCCATTACCACATCCCACACTCCACACCCCATACCCACACCCCTCACCCCGTTCCACACCCCACACTCCACACTCTACACCCCATACCCACACCTCACACCCCATACCCACATCCCACACTCCACACTCTACACTCCACACCCCACACTCCACACCCCATACCCACACCCCACACCAACACCCCACACCCCATACCCACACCCCACACCCACACCCCATTCCACACCCCACACCCCATACCCACACTCCACACCCCATTTCACAACCCACATCCCATACCCATACCCTATACCCATACCCCACACACCATACCCACATCCCACACTCCACACCCCACACGCACATCCCACACTCCACACCCCATACCCACACCCCACACCAACACCCCACACCCCATACCCACACCCCACACCCACACCCCATTCCACACCCCACACCCCATACCCACACTCCACACCCCATTTCACAACCCACATCCCATACCCATACCCTATACCCATACCCCACACACCATACCCACATCCCACACTCCACACCCCACACGCACATCCCACACTCCACACCCCATACCCACACCCCACACTCCACACCCCATACCCACACCCCACACCCACACCCCATACCCACACCCCATACCCACACCCCACACTCCACACCCCATACCCACACCCACACCCACACCCCACACTCCACACCCCATACCCACACCCACACCCCACACTCCACACCCCATACCCACACCCACACCCCATTCCACACCCCACACCCCACACTCCACACCCCATACCCACACCCACACCCACACCCCACACCCCACACCCCATACCCACACCCCACACCCCACACTCCACACCCCATTCCACACCCACACCCCACACCCCATATCCACACCCACACCCCATTCCATACTCCACACACACTTCGGTCCTCCAAGCAGAAGTGCCTGAGGTGTTTTAAACACAAGAGATTGTGCAGATGCTAGAAATCCAAAGTCTGTCTCTCACACACACACACACACACACACACACACACACACACACACACACACACACACACACACACACACACACACACACACACACACACACACACACACACACACACACACACACACACACACAATGCCAGAATTTGAAAGGCCTCTACTCAAGAAGAAACAATGGGTGCCTGTGACTCACTACAAACTGTACTTTGGTGTGATAAGATTAAAATAATTATAAGATTAACTTTATTTGTCGAAACTTTGTGAAATACGTCACTTATATCAGCAAATCAAATCAGCGAGCATTGTGCTGGGGGTGGGGGGGCAGTCCCCAAGTGTCATCACGTTTCTGGCGCCAAAGTTGCATGCCCTCAACTTACCAACAGTAACCCCTAAGAGTTTGCGATGTGCAAGGATGCCGGAGGTCCTGGAAGGAACCGACACAGTACTGGGGAGAACATACAATCTCCTTTCACACCCTGGTGGGATCCAAACCCCGATCGGTGATTGTAGACCTTGTAAAGTGTTTGCCCTAACTGGTAAGCCACCATGCCGCCTGCATTTGACTATTTCCACATCCTTGCAGCTGATCGGCAGTTTCGCTGCCAGTCAGCCAGTCACTGATTTAAGCTTTGAGAAGGATGCCAGGCTAACATAGCGGTTAAAACGGCCCTAGAGGCATCAAAGTTCAGAGTCAAATTCCAACGTACTCTGTCAGAAAGTTCCTACGTCCTACCCGTGTGCATGGGTGCTCCGGTTTCCTCCCACGGACCAAAGAGGTGTGGGTTAGTAGGTTAATAAGTCATTATAAGTTGTCCTGTGATTGGGCTAGTGTTAAATAGATAGGTTGCCGAGCAGTGCAGTTCAAAGGGGCCTGTTCTGCACTGCATCTCTAAGTAAAAAAATAAAATGAACAGCAAAGGGCAAACTATTTGTCCATCCACGCAGAGAGAGAGAGAAACTTCAGCCTTTCCTTGGTTGTTAAACACTAGACTGTTCACTAGGTCTGCTGGTGCCATAGCACCCCCGTGAGTGCAGACTGGGCAGAAACACTCCCTGAAGCACAATCAGGTGTACATACTGCACTGCGCAAAAGTCTTAGGCATACGTTAAAAAAATTTGTAAAGCAAAGCTGATTTCAAAAATAATGAAATGAAAAGTTTCCAATCATCAAAAAAATTATTACAAAGAGCAGTAAGCAGTAAAAAAAAATTAAATCAAATCAAATTTTGGTATGACCACCCTTCGCCTTTTAAAGCCACATCGATCGTCTTCGATATACTGTGGGGCAGTTTTATAAGAAAATTGGCTGGTAAATTGTTCTAAGCATCTTGGAGAACTTGCCACAGTTCTTCTGCAGGCCTTGGCTGTCTCACTTGTCTGTCTCTCCAGATAATCCCAGCCAGCCTCGATGATGTCGAGATCAGGACTCTGTGGAGGCCGTACCATCCGAAACCATATAAAAAATCTAGGGTGTCTAAGACTTTTGCACAGTATTGTATGTCATAAAATCTGTTGTTTCGTGACAGCAGTACAGTGCAATGCAGAAAGTATATTATCATTTACAATAAGAGATAAACAGTGCAAAATTAGAACCGAGTGTTGTGTCCATCAAAAACAGAGAGGAAAAAGGTTGAGTGTACTTCCTCTCTGATGGTAGCTATGGGAAGTAGACATTGAGAATCCTTCATGATGGATGGCTGCTCCTTGAGGAATTGCCTTTTTAAAATGTCCTCGTGGCTAGTGCTCATGGTGGAGCTGGCTGAGTTTGAACTTCTGCAGATTTTTCCAATTCTGTGTAGTGGCTCCTCCATACCAAACAGCGATGCAACAGTCAATAATGCTCTCCACAGTACATCTGTAGAAAGTTGCTAGAGTCTTTGGTGATATGCCAAATCTCTTCAAACTCTGAATGAATATAGCCTTTTGTCTGCCCTCTTCATAATTATATTAATTTGTTGGGCCTAGGATAGATCTCCAGTGTTGGCAACATGCAGGAGATGGAATCTGCTCACCCTTTCCAATGCGTACCCTTTGATAAGGATTGGTGTGTGTTCCCTTGACTTCCCCTTCCTAGAGTCCACAACCTATTCTTTGGTCTTAGCGACGATGAGTGTAAGATTGTTTTTCCAATTTCAACAACCTTTGTCTTTACTGAGAACAGAATCCAAGAAGAGAACCTTCAAGTGGATTGGGGCAAGCATGCCTTATCACGCATATACTCAGAGGCCCCTTTATTAGGTACAACTGTACACCCGATCATTAATGCAAATATCTAATCAGCCAATCATGTAACAGCAACTCAATGCATAAAAGATATGTAGATATGGTCTAGAGGTTCAGTTGTTGTTCAGAACAAACATCAGAACGAGGAGGAAATGTGATCTAAGTGACTTTGATCATGAAATGATTGTTGGTGCCAGATGGGGTGGTTTGAGTATTTCAGAAGCTTCTGATCTCCTGGGTGTATGGAGAATGGTGCAAAAAAAAACATTCCCATGAGCAGCAGTTCTGAGGGTGAGAACGTGTCGTTAATGAGAGAGGTCAGAGGAAAATGGCCGGACTGATTCAAGCTGACAGGAAGGCGACAGTGAATCAAATAGCAGAGAAGTATCTCTGAATGCACAACATGCTGAAACTTGAAGTGGATGGGCTACAGCAGCAGAAGACCATGAACATTCATTCAGTGGCCACTTTATTAGGTACAGGAGGTAGCTAATAAAGTGGCCACTGAGTGTATATGTGTAATTATAGCGAGGGGGGGCTCTGTTTACAGCTGAGATTACATGGATTCCTAACAGAGTTAAGGAGCTACATCACGTCGGAGAATGACAGTAAATAATAGACGCCTGCCCCAGAGCAGGAAACAGATGATGACAGGGCTCACAGTGGTGCAGTTAGCAATGGGAGGCAGCTGTTTCTAAACATCGAGCGTAGGTTCAGATTGATTATTACAAACAGCATCGAGTAAGCAGCAACGATATTCCCAACGGCTGCTACTGCATCCCAGTCCTTCCAGAAGTCCAGCGCAGGGGCGCCGTGTGGAAGGATTGTTGAACTCTGCTGGACTGCTGCGAAGGAAGAAGGTCAGATATTACTACTGTATCTTACAGATAAAAGGACAGAATAAACAGGCCGAGCTTCCTCTCTGTGCTAAATGGGGCAGAACAATTAGCCTAACACTTGATCGTGATCCAGGTCCAATTCCCGCTGCTGCCTGTAAGGGGTTTATACCTTCTCCCTGTGACTGTGGGTTTCCTCTGGGTGCTCCAGCTTCCTCCCACAGTCCAAGGACGTACGTATTAGGATTGGTAAATTATGGGCATGCTGTGTTGCTGCCAGGAGTGTGGCGATAATTCCAGGTTACCCTCCGTACTTCCTCAGACTGTGTTGGTAGTTGAGGAGAACAAGGCATTTCACTGTAGGTTTTGATGTTTCGATGTACATCTGACAAATAAATATAATTGTTATCTTTAACATGGCCATAGCTGGTGTTCTCTGTCCCAATGCAGTGTGGCCAGTGCCAGTGTGATCTCCATCCCAGGGCACTGCAGCCAGTGCCGGCATGCTCCTTTCTTATGCTGTGTTCTCTGTCCCAATGCAGTGTGGCCAGTGCCAGTGTGATCTCCATCCCAGGGCACTGCAGCCAGTGCTGGCATGCTCCTTTCTTATGCTGTGTGCTCTGCCCCGGGACAGTGTGGCCAGTGCCAGTGTGATCTTCTGCAGTGCACTGTGTGCAGAGCTGTGAGCTCAGCTTCATTGCAATGTCCAGTGCACGGGGATTCTCTTCACTGACAGTGTTTACACTGCCTGTATCTTCTGTTCCAACACACTACCTGATGCACCATCAATAACTCTCGGAGACGGGAGGCAAACGACAGGCTTTTATTAGCTACAAGAAATGACCACACAACATCCTGGAGACTGTGGGAGGAGCAGTGCCTCCAACCGCCTTTATACAGGGGTCTGTGGCAGAAGCCACAGGAGCAGTCAGCAGAGGGGCGTGTCCAGACAGGTATACATAGTTTACCATAGTACCATGCTCTCTTCTCGCTGCTGCCATCAGGAAGGAGGTACAGGACTCACACCACCAGGTTCAGGAACAGTTATTACCCCTCAACTATCAGGCTCTTGAACCAGAGTAGATAACATCTCTCAACATCACTTGCCCCATCACTGGAATGTTCCTATGGACTCACTTTCAAGGACTCTTCATCACATGTTCTCAATATTTATTGCTTATTTATTTATTATTATTTATTCTTTCTTTTTGTATTTGCACTGTTTGTTGTCTTTTTGCACATTGATTGAATACCCAAGTTGGTGCGGTCTTTCGTTGATTCTATGAGTTATTGGATATATTGAGTATGCCTGCAAGAAAATGAATCTCATGGTGACGTGTGTGTAAGTTGATGATAAATTTATTTACAACTTAGAGTAAGTGTGTGACTTTTCCAGTGAAGTCTGCGGCACCTGTGGCTTCTATTCCAGTGCACACGAGATTTCTGAACAGTCCATGAATATAATTTATGTTCTCTTACTTTTTATGTATATTGTTATATTTCTTAGTATATTGTATGTCCAGGACAAAGAAGCAGGCTGGGAAAAAATCATTGTGGACTCTACTCTCACTTTCCTATGTCCTTTTCCAAATCCTCCCTTTTGGAAAGCGCTATAGAGATATTAAAACAAGAAACCTCTTTTCCCCAGGCAGTTAAACTGATCAATGATTCCAATTAGCCCCTCAGTCACTGCATCATAATCACTTTAAACCACCTTTTCTAATGCTGTTTACATTGTAAATACATGCTGGTATTTATGTGCTTATGCATATTTTATCCCATATCCTCCTTTTAACCTTTATTAGCTGAATTGCTGATTCAGTTACTAAAGTTAGAATTGTTGAATGTTGTTAATTTTTGTGACATGCTGTATCCTGACCAACACGCCACAGCACATATCTAACACGTGTAAATGACAAGCCATATTGTGTTTGCAGACTGCTGCAACCTTCATGGACTCAGGGACTGGGACTACATGTTTTTAGTGTGACTGTGTTTTTCTGATATATTATATGTGCTACGTGTGGCTAAAGGGCTACGTGTGGCTATATTACACGGCTATATTTAAGAGGGAGTTAGATATGGCCCTTGTGGCTAAAGGGATCAGGGGGTATGGAGAGAAAGCAGGTACAGGGTTCTGAGTTGGATGATCAGCCATGATCATACTGAATGGTGGTGCAGGTTCGAAGGGCCGAATGGCCTACTCCTGCACCTATTTTCTATGTTTCTATGTGTGCCTTGTGTAACTGTGTTTCATATCTTGGCCCCAGAGTAATGCCGTTCCGTTTGGCTGTATTCATGCATGATTGAATGACAATTAAACTTGAACTTGAACTATATAGTGAATAAAATTGCTGATATTAATCCTTCTATTGATCCTATTGTAGCATTTTTTTTGTATTGCTCTGTACTGCTACTACAATATAGGCAAAGGAGAAAGGGAAGGAGGAGGGGACCCCGGGGAGGGGGGGGGGGGTAATAGGCAGATGAGAAGAGGTAAAGGCCAGAGTGGGGAATAGAAGAAGAGGGGAGGGAGAGGGAAATTTTCTTACTGGAAGGAGAAATCGTTACTCATGCCTTCAGTTTGGGGGCTACCCAGACAGAATGTAAGGTTGCTCCTCCACCCTGAGGGTGGCCTCATCCTGGTACATGAGGAGAATCTAGAGTTTACAGAGAATGGTGCGAAAAACAATAAAAAAGCATCCTGTGAGTGGCACTTTTTTCCAGCTCATTGAGTTTGCTCTGCCATTCCATCAAAGCTGATTTATTATCCCTCTCAACCCTATTCTCCTGCCTTCTCCCCGTAACCTTTGACTAATCAAGAGCCTATCAACCTCCGCTTTAAATATACCCAATACTTGGTCTCCACAGTCACCTGTGTCAATGAATTCCACAAATTCATGCCCCTCTGGCTAAAGAAATTCCTCCTCATCTCTGTTCGAGAAGGACGTCCCTCTGTTCTGAGGCTCTGCCCTCTGGTCCTAGACTCTCCCACTATTGGAATCATCCTCTTCACCTCCACTCTGCGAGGTCCTTCAAAAGTCGATTATTATCACTGGTATTTCTGTTATCTCTAGCCTGCTATGAGAAGACCATGACTATGACTAATGAGTCTGGTCTATTCTTAGTTCTCAGGATGCACCTTCTTCGTGATCTTCTTTACGTTTGTAAAACAACCATAAGCAGTAAGTTTTGTTCCTTGTTCTTGACTTCTAGAGAACCTCTGAGTGCAGAAGCATGGCGATCCAACAATAGTGCCAAGGGTACAGCATGCAAAATATTTATTACGTTCAGCTTAATTTTCCTTTCATCCAGAAAATTTCTGAGGTAAGTTTCTCGATGTTTTATTTGTCGGATGTTTGGATTTACGGGTCCAGATCAGTTATTTTCCTTGAGGAGATTCCCATTGGCAATTTTACTTGGTTTTTATTCAAGGGTCATCCAAACAGTCTGGTTTACACTGAGTTGGTCAACTGTTTATTGATAGATAGTGTGAATGGAAAAACACGATAATAACAGGGTTACAGAGACAGGAAGCCATGTCTGTGAGGTGGCTGATTGATGTGCTCGATGCAAGGTTTCATTTCACTCAAATTGTGCAACTTTTTCACTCTGCTCCGGATATTTTGTTCGGTCTCTAGCAGTCGCGTTTCTCTCTGTTTGTGTCTCTTTCTGCTCCTGCATAAATTATTGTCACAAAATCAGAATCTGGTTTATTATCACTGACATATGTCATGAAATTTGTTGTTTTGTGTCAGCGGTACAGTGCAATACAGTAAATAGACTTTAAATCTATAAAGTACAGTAAGAAATTCACAGTACACACACACACACGTATACATATACACACAAAGTACTGTGCAAAAGTCTTAGAAAATATATCTAGCTAGGGAGCCTAAGACTTTTGCACAGTACTGTTTTTGTCAACGCGGAGCAGAGAGCGAGTTTATAAATCTGGTAGGAGCAAAGGGTGATGGGAATAATGAGGGTGGAGCGCCAAGGGAGGGGTGTGGGACAGGTGGCAGAGAAGGAGTAGCAGGGGTGGGGAGTGGTGCAGATGCAGACATATCGAGCACTGAGACTCCAGGCAAGGTCATTTGATTACAAACAATTGGTTTATTGATCATTACAGAATGTCTCTCTGGTGCTTCCCACTCCGTCCCCTCTCCCTTTTTACCGACCATGATTCCCCTCACATATATCAAGAATTTTGGTTTTTTTTGTGGCAGCAGTGCAGTGCAATATATAAAATTACTACAGAACTGGACAAAAGTCTCAGGCATCCCAGATATGTGTGCTTCCACTACCCTTACAGACAGTGACTTTCGCGTTGTAAACATACCCTGTGTAAAATATTTCACTTCACACCCTTCTGTCTAAATTTCCTTTTGTTGGTCTTTAACCCATCCTCTAATGAGAATGACCTCCCTCTAATTAAAGATTATTTCTATTAAGATTATCTTTATTGTCACATCTACATCAAAACGTACAGTGAAATGTGTGATTTGTATCAAATCAAATCAGCGAGGAACCACCATGCTTCTGGTGGTAACACAGCATGCTCAGAACTTACTAACCCTAACTTGTACATCTTTGGAATGTGGGAGGAACCTGGAGTACCCGGAGGAAACCCACGTGGACATGGAGGAGAATATACAAACTCCTTACAGGCAGCAGCGGGAATTGAACCCCAACTTATTGCTGTAAAGTGTTGCACTAATCGTTAAACTACCATACCATCCCAGTCTAAACTGTTTATCTAAACGAGGCAAGTTCTTGTACAACTCTGTCAGATCTCCTCTCAACCTTTTTTGCTTCACCTTCTGTAACCTTAGAAGTAAATAAAATTCCTCATTCCCAGAACCACTCAAGCAAGTCTTTCCAGTACTCTCTCCAAGACCTTCACACCCAGCCAAAAGATCAAAGCGGAAATAAGTATTAAGCGTAAGAGGCTCTGCAGATGCTAGTAATCCAGAGCAACACACACACAAAACCCTGCAGGAATTCAACGTTCAGCAGGTCAGGTGGCATCTGTGGACGGGAACAAGCAGTTGACGTTTTGGGCTGAGACTATTCATCAGAACTGGAAAGGAAGGGGGAAGGAAGCCAGAATACGAAGTTGTGGGTAGGGAAAGGAGTGCAAGTTGGCAAATGATAGGTGAAACCAGGTCAAGTCAAGTCACTTTTATTGTCATTTCGACCATAACTGCTGGTACAGTACACAGTAAAAATGAGACAACGTTTTTTTCAGGACCATAGTGTCACATGACACAGTACAAAAACTACACTGAACTACGTAAAAAACAACACAGAAAACAACTACACTGGACTACAGACCTACCCAGGACTGCATAAAGTGCACAAAACAGTGCAGGCATTACAATAAATAATAAACAAGACAATAGGGCAGTAAGGTGTCAGTCCAGGCTCTGGGTATTGAGGAGTCTGATAGCTTGGGGGAAGAAACTGTTACATAATCTGGTTGTGAGAGCCCGAATGCTTCAGTGAGGTGGGGGAGGGAGATGAAATAAGAAGCTGCGATATTATAGATGGAGAGTTAATGAGCTGAAGAAGAAGGAAGCTGACAGCAGACTGCAGTGGACCATGACAGAGAGGGAAGGAGGAGGGGAACCAGGCAGAAGTGATGGGCAGGTGTCAAGGAGAGAAGAGGTTAGAGAGGAGGCAGAATGAGGAATGGAGATATTAAGTGGAGATAAAAGAGAGAGCGTATGCTGGAATCTCGAGAGTAAAAAAAAATAAACTTTTGGAGGAACTCAGCGGGTCAGGTAGCATCTGTGGAGGCACGTGAGATTGAGAACTTGCATCAGGACTGAGGGTGTAGACCAGGGATTCCCAACTTTTTATGTCATGGACCAAAACCATTACGCAAGTGTTCTGTGGACCCCAGGGTGGGATCCCCTGGGAGGGAAGGGAGATGATATCAAATGTCAATCGATACTGCATGTTATATTTCCACCTTTAGATAATTAGAAAATTTGCAAATTTGAAAACTGTACGGGAGATGAGTTCTTAGTTGGTTAGCCTGGTTTTCCTCCAGAAAACTGCCCTAAACTCCTTGTTCTATTTTCTGTACTGAATTGGCATAGTGTTTTAGTTGTGATCTACCCACGTGGACAAAGTACTGACAAATGGATCACTAAGCCACTGAGTGACAGAACAGGTCCGAAGGGCCTGATCAGAATTGGAATCTGGTTTCATATCAGCGGCACCTGTCGTGAAATCTGTTGTCTTTGTTGCAGCAGTACAATTCAATACATAGTAACAGTGAGATTAAAAAACTATGAATTACAGTGAGTATGATATAAAATAGCTAAAATAAGTAGTGCAAAAATAGAAATAAAAAAAGATAGTGAGGTAGTGTTTGTGGGTTCAATATCCATTCAGAAATCGGATGGCAGAGGGGAAGAATCTGTTCCTGAATCACTGAGTGTGTGCCTTCGTGCTCCTGTACTTCCTTCCTGAGTGATGAGGGTCCTTAATGATGGACGCTGCCTTTTTGTGACATTGCTCCCTGAAGATGTCCTGGATACTGGGGAGGCTGGTGCCCATGATGGAGCTGACTAAAGTTTACAACTCTCTGCAGCTTACTTTGATCCTATGCAGTGGCTGCCCCCCCCACCCCCCATATCAGATAGAGAGGCAACCAGTTACCTCTTTCTGTTGGCACATTGAGGACTTATTGTGAAGGGAGGTACATTGGGTGGCAGAGTAGCGATGGGAAATAATTGTAAAAAAGAAATATTACATGAAGTAAGCTATGGCTTTTTTTAAAAAATAAAATCAACTGAGTGGTATAACGAGAGTAAAAAATAATGAGTTACCAGCGGTTACCTCATTTCACACAGGTTAGAAAATTAGGTGTATATTTACTGTATATGAGCTTTACATTTGAAACAACACTACTCTTTTCAAAGCTCACAAAATAAGGAATAATGTTAACTTTGCAAATTGGTCCAACAATAACATTTTTTCCAGAAACAGGAAATTCCTGTGACTCTTACGATTTTTTGATTTTTTTAAAAGAAAAATGCAATATTGGATTCTGTTAATCCAGCTCCCTGTTTCTGAGGTAATGCCACAGTGTAATTAGTACTTTAACGTTCTGACAAATCTATCTTTGTTGTAACCATAGTAATGCTGACAAAACAGAAGGGGGTCGAAGAACTCTGGAGGCACTGTGGTGCATTCCAATTGGATACGAAACTGCATAGTGGGGCCAAGGTATATCTGCAGGCCAGCAAGAGACTGGTCTCACTACTATGGGGATTGAGGGAAGGGGGGCTGTGGTAAATGATATCATTTCCTTTGGCTCTGGAACAGGTTCTTCAGTAATCAATGGGATTGACTATAACCAAGAATTTATTTAAGTTCTTCATTCCAAATATATTTCTTTCTTTCTTTATTTATTTAGAGATTCAGAACGGAACAGACCCTTTAGGTCCTTTGAGCCACACTGCTCAGCTACCCACCTATTTAACACAACCCTCATCACAGGACTATTTATCATGATCAACTAGCCAATTGGAATGTGGGAGGAAACTGGAGCAATTGGAGGAAATCCACGTGGTCACGGAGAGGACAGACAAACTCCTTGCAGACGGCACCAGAATTGAACTCCGACCTCAGATGTTCAGAGCTGCAATAGGGCCACACTGACTGCTATGCCAGTGTGGCACCCCATCATCGTGTAATGATGAAAAACCAGCTTTTCACTGTACCTGAATACACGTGACAAGGACATCCGATTCCAGTTATAATTCAATACAATATCGCAGTCCTGCCGAAGGGTCTCGGCCCGAAACGTCCACTGCACCCTTTTCCTAGACGCTGCCTGGCCTGCTGAGTTCCTCCAGCACTTTGTGTGTTTACTCCTCTCCATAGATGCTGCCTGGCCTGCTGAGTTCCTCCAGCACTTTGTGCATCTTGCTCGGATTTCCAGCATCTGCAGATTTTCTCGTTTGTGAATGCATTATATTGTTCCTGTTTCCTGGACTTTGGGCCAAACACGGACAGCATAATCAAATACCTCACGTATCCCAGATATTCTCTCATCTCCTCTCTCCCACTGGGCAGTAGATACAAAAGTCTGAGAGTACGTACACCAGGCTCAATGACAGCTTCTACCCCACTGTTACTGTACTCTTGAATGATTCCCTGGTACAATAAGATGGAGCCTTGACCTCACAATCTACCTTGTTATGATCATGCACTTTATTGTTCGTTATTTATTTAGTTACCTATCTATCTAGCTATTTATTTACTTATTTACAGACACAGTGTGCAATAGATGCTTCCAGCCCAACGAGCTGCACCATCCAACAACCCCCGACAACCTCCATTTTAACCCTAACCTAATCACTGGGCAATTTGCAATGGCCAGTTAATCTACCCGGTATGTTTTTGGGGTGTGGGAGGAACCCAGAGAAAACCCACACATTTCATAGGAAGGAGGCACGGAGACTCCTTACAGGGGACAGTGAAATTGAACTCTGAACTCCAGTGGCCCGGGCTGTAATCGCGTCGGGCTGACCACTGCACAACCACGGTGCTCACACTAAGGATTAGCATCAATCAGGATTAATGTGGCGAGGGAAAAATTGATTAGTAATTTTCTATTGCAAAGAAGGGCTTTACCCCTTCAAGCACATCAAGCAGGAACTCAGTGTGTAGCACTGCCAACCCAGAGTCAGAAGGTCACGGATTCTTCACCACATCTCCAAGATTTAAATTTGAATCTTGAGACCTAGACAGCATGGCTCTGAAGCAGAGATTCCCAGCCTTCTAATGCTATGGACCCCTACCATTGACCAATAAGTCAATGGACCCCAGGCCGGGAACCCCCCCACTCTAGGGTGAGAGTGGGGAAGTTTAAAGGAGACATGCAGGGCAAGTTGTTTACACAAGTAATTGCTACCAGGGTTAGGTGGTGGAGGTAGATGCAATAGTGACTTCCAAACAGGTCAAAAGAGAGAAGCCAGACTACGAGTGGTTCACTGGTCCTCTGAGTTCGGGGGTTCAGCTCAGGGCCAACAACCCTGACTGGTCAAACAAAACTGTTACGGAAACAGCAGTGAAGAATCTTTCTACATCTGAGTGCGACGGTATTCCCGAGTCTCCACCCGGGACTTGCATGACTGACTGTAGTGAAAACAGAGCTACTGACATGATGAAGGAAGCCAAAAACACTGCCAGAGATGGAGGAACTTCCTTGCTGTCCTAAACATAAAGGGCTGTAGAGAGAGTAGAAAGCAGGCAGAAGGGATTAGTTCAGTTCAACATTGCGTATAGCACCAACATAATGGACCGAATGGCCTGCTCCTGTGCTGTACTGTTCTATATTTGCTGTTCTTTGAGGGGCATAGATAGGATGAGTGGGCATAGTTTTTGTCCCAGGTTTCAGGAATCAAAAAGTGAGGGGGGGGCATTAGCTTAAGGTGAGAGGGGAAAGAATTAAAAGGGACATGAGGGGCAACATCTTCATGCAGAGGGTTACAGGTTGATTAATGTTAAGACTCCATGGCATAACAAAGGTTGTGAACCCCTGGTTTAGTGGGACATGAGCCAAATATGGGTAAGTGGGATTAGCTCAGATGGGCTGAAGGCCTATTTCCATGCTCTATAATTCTGATTCTCTTGAGCAAAATAAATTGGGTGTACAGTAGTGAGTGAGGGCCTCAAAGTCAGAGCTGGATGGGATGTCATTCTGCCCTCTCAAATGGACATTAAAAGAAAAATAAATTCAAAGTAAATTTTATTATCAGAGAGCACATACAATGTACAGTGCCCATTAGAAGTATTCGCCCCCTCCCCTGGAAGTTTTCACACTTTATTGTTTTACAACATTGAATCACAGTGGATTTAATTTGGCTTTTTTTGACACAGATCAGCAGAAAAAGACTCTTTCATGCCAGAGTGAAAACTGATCTCTATAAAGTGTTCTGAATGAAACACAAGTTATAAAACACAAATTAATTCATTACATAAGTATTCACCCCCTTTAATCTGACACACCGAATCATCATTGGTGCAGCCGATTGGTTTTAGAAGTCACATAATTAGTGAAATGGAGATCAGCTGTGTGCAGTAAAGCTGTTTCAATTGTACTAAAAATACACCTGTGTCTGGAAGGTCCAATCAGTATCCTGGCAAAAACTACACCATGAAGACAAAATAACACTCCAAGCAACTCCACAAAAAGGTTTTTGAAAAGCACAAGTCAGGAGATGGATACAAGATAATTTCCAAGCCACTGAATATCCCTTGGCGTACAGTTAAGTCAATCATCAAGAAGTGGAAAGATATGGTGCAGCTATAAATCTGCCTAGAGCAGGCTGTCCTCAAAAACTGAGTGACTGTGTAAGAAGGGGACTAGTGAGGGAGGCCACCAAGAGACCTATCGCAGCTCTAGAGGAGTTACAAGCTTCAGTGGCTGAGATGGGAGAGACAATACATAGAACTGTTGACCAGGTGCTTCACCAGTTGCAGCTTTATGGGAGAGTAAAAAAAGAGAAAGCTACTGTTGAAAAAAACTCACATGAAATCTTGGCTAGAGTTTGCCAGAAGGCACGTGGAGACTCTAAAATCAACTGGAAGAAGATTCTATGGTGTGATGAAACCAAAATTGAGCTTTTGGCCATCAGACTAAACGTTATGTTTGGCAAAAGCCAAACACCGTACATCATCAAAAACATACTATCCCTACTGTGAAGCATGGTGGTGGCTGCATCGTGCTGTGGGGATGCTTCACTGCAGCAGGCCCTGGAAGGCTTGTGAAGGTAGAGGGTAAAATAAAAGCAGCAAAATACAGAAAAATCCTGGAGGAAAACCTGATGCTGTCTGCATGAGAACTGTGACTTGGGAGAAGATTTGTTTTCCAGCAAGACAATGACCCCCAGCATAAAGCCAAAGCTACACAGGAATGGCTTAAAAACAACAAGGGTAATGTCCTGGAGTGGCCAAGTCAGAGTCTGGACCCGAATCCAATTGAAAATTTGAGGCTGGTCTTGGAAAGGGCTGTTCACTCAGGATCTGAGAGAGTCTGAGCAGTTTTGTAAAGAAGAAGGTGGAAAAATTGCGGTGTCCAGATGTGCAAAGCTGATAGAGACCTATCCACACAGACTCGAGGCTGTAACTGCTGCCAAAGGTGCATCTACTAAATATTGACATGGGGGGAGGATGGCGAATACTTATGCAATCAAATATTTTGTGTTTTGTAATTAATTTAGATCACTTTGTGGAGATCTGTTTTCACTTTGACATAAAGGAGTCTGTTTTGGTTGATCAGTGTCAAAAAAGCCAAATTTTTTGGCTGCTCCATGAGGTTTACTCGTATCTGTGTTGAGCTGAGTCTGTGGCTTGCAACTAGTGGGTTCTTGGATGGGCTGCAGTGACCATGGACTTCACTTCTGGATGTTGTTTGCATACTTTTTCACAATTTGTTTTTTTTTTCTGCACATTGGGCGTTTAATGGGTTCCGTTGGGTTTCCTAGTTTTGTGACTGCCTGTAGGGAGACGAATCTCAAGGTTACATATAGTACACACACTTTGAATGTGTTTGAAGTCTGAATTTGCACTTGGGTCAGTCACTGCAGACCAAGTGGTTCCTAATCTGAGGTCTAACACTCTTGTAACCTGATGTTTGTTTGGTCAAGACTCCAAAAGTGAGTGGTACTCTGATCTTTGGGACACTGGGACTGGGGTCCTAATGATATTGAGAGCATACGATGTCCTATGGTGTGATGATGATGGGAAGGCAATTCACAAACAGCAAGATCACTGAACAATCAAATATAAACACAAGAGATTCTGCAGATGCTGGAAATCCAGAACAAAATGCTGGAAGAACTCAGCAGGTCAGGCAGCATCTATGGAGGGGAATAAACAGTTAAGCTGGCCAGTCCTGATGAAGGGTCTTGGTCCGACACACTGAAATGAATAAATTGTTGACATTTCAAGCTGCAACCCTTCATCAGGACTGGAAAGGAAGGGGGTAGAAGCCAGACTAAGAAGGCGAGCACAAGCTGCAAGGTAATGGGTGAAGCCAGCTGGGTGGGGGAAGAAGTTAGAGGCTGGGAGGTGATCGGTGGAAAGGGTGAAGGGCTGGAGAAGAAGAATCTCGATGGAGAGAAGAGTGGACTATGTGGGAAAGGTGAAGGAGCAGGGGAACCCGAAGGAGGTGATAGCAAAATATTAATTTACAGTGCCTATAAAATGTATTCACCCACCCCCTACCCCGGAAGTTTTCATGTTTTATTGTTTTACAACATTGAATCACGGTTTCTGGGCACACAGCCAGCAGTCAGCTCACTGCTTATGATCTTCCATCTCCCACAACACACCAGACGGCAGCACCGGCCTTGAGTCTGCCCACCTCCTGAACCAGGAAAATCCGGCACCCTGAAGGCGCACTAGTCTTCCAGACAGTGTCCTTGGCGTATTGAAAATTGGCTGGTCGTAAGGCCCGGAGAGCAGGTCCCGTTTCCGGAAAGAACCGAAGTCAGCATTTAACTCCAGGTCAGGGTCTTCAAAAGAACCTTGAAAAGGGAAGAAAGAGATATCAAAGATAGAAATAGAGCTGATTTATTTAAGATAGAAATAGAGCATGAGTCTTCGAAGATGCAAGCAAAGGAGTCGCCATTGGGCGCCATCGTCCTCTAAGCTCTGTGTGCTTATTTGTAATCAGTTTCTTCTGTCTCACTTACCAAACTCGCGAATCTGCTTCACCGTGACAGTATCCACCGCTTCTGCTTGTTATACTCTTCCGCCACCCTCTGAGTGAAGAAATTTCCCCTCATGTTCCCCTTGAATCAAAAAATCAGTTCCTTGGGCAGAGACCCCCTTTGTGACTCAAACTTTAATTAAAGATATTCCAAGCAAGATTTGAAGCTCAAGGGAGAAACCTGGAGTTCACTGGAAGAACGGGGAGGGGAACTCTACAGAATGGTGACATTAAGGTCAAGTTTAAACCATACAAGAGAATTCATCCAAATGCAACACCACCTCTGATGTGGAGAAGCAGGCTGCAATGAGTCCAGCTCCATCGCTATTGAGCAACTCACTGGTGGGGTAGACGTGCCGTACTTGGTGTTCTCACTATCCAGCAATGGCTTGCAATCATAAATAACGGGTAAAGAATGAGCAATTACACCTTTGTTTGGAGCCAGAGAGGCCGCCGTGACCGAGCGTACCGTCACCGGACTGACAATGGCTGCAAAGAGAGAAGGATTGATTTATGAGGATGTTGCCAGGGCTCCAGTTATATAGAGGTGTACAGCAGGCTAGGATGTCAGCCATTTGAGTGCAGGAGGATGAGCTGTATAAAATCAAAGTTCAAAGTACACTGTAAATCATGAGGGGCATGGATAGGATGAATGAGTGGACAGAGAGAAACTGTCAATGTTCCAATGCCTTTTCACATCAAGCTAAAGAATTTTTTTTTAAATAGCTTTATTTCTCACATATACATAGAAACATAGAGTGAAATGCATTGTTTGCGTCCATGATCAATGCAGTCCAAATATGTGCTGGCAGCTACTATGTTTTGTACCTCCAGAACATTAAACTAATTGCAAGAAAAAGACAGGAGCCCAACAGATGCAAGTATTAGTTTTTTTTTACTTTAAGCAAGGCGTGTGCGTATCATGTGGTAGCATCATGACGTATGCCATTTACCTACTTTTACATATAACCCATAATACATTATGTAAACAACAAAGAATGCTTAATCAAACAATATATCTACAATATTACTCAAATCTTACTGAAATATTATAAACACAACAGGGGCAGCCCACACGTGTTGCTATGCTTCCAGTGGCAATGCAGTATGCCCCCAACTTACTAACCCTAAGCCGTACAACTTTGGAATGTGGAGCAAACCCGCACCATACAAGCTCCTTGCAGACAGCAGTGGAAATTGAGCAAAACATCAGAAGCAGCAATGATAATAACACAACAGAGACAACAAAACAACAAGAGCGAAACAAACCCCTTGCCTCCCTACCATCCACCCAGCCAGGCCTACAACTCCAGGACAGGCTGCCTCCAGTGGACCCACAGGCTCGCAGACCAGGGCTTCAGCCAATCAACCTCATCTTCCACACTCGCTGACTTTGGTCTTGAGCCTTCAAGCCTTAGTCTACGGTACTGACCCCCGGCGGACTAGGAGGTCACTGGCCCTCGTGCCTGCTTCCTGAATGGACATCTGATCCTGGAAACTGTCAACCATGGGGTCTTGATGACCTGGGGAGCTTACCAGCCCTCCTCTCTGCTGGTCTTTGTCAACAGCACTTGCCGGCCTGTCATCCATCAATGGGGATTTCTGGTCTTTGACCCACAGGGCACTCTGACCTGGGCTCCAGCCTGACCTCGAACTCCCTCACATCCCTGTTCCAAGCCCAAATCTGACCCCTAACTCTCCAAATTCATCCCTAAGAACCATTTTTTAAAAAACAACTAAGACTGAACCAGGACCTTGACGGAGACAGCAGCAGGGTGCCATCTTATTCCATGACTGCAGAATGGCTGTGCCTTTCGAAGATCCTGACACTGGCCATTAAATCATGCACCTCTGTAAACATCAGCTGACATTCTTGGTGATTAAATTATAAACTGAGAAGGGGAAATATATATTCATTAACTTGGGTGCTGTAGGCTTTAAGATTTATAACGTTCAGACAGGGGCCCAGGTTCTGATTAATTACATCATTCAGCTTCAGAATATGGCTGAAGTCCTGTAAGGTGACGTCACTCAAAACAGTCCAAACCACAGTTTCCACCTCAGGATTAATTGTCTGGCTGGTAATTTTCTGGGGTAAAAGGAAATTATAAAATTCTTACTCCCGTAACAGTCCAGCATTGTAAATCTGTTTAAATTTCTCGTTCTAATGGGTCCCTGGTCCCTGCCAGATACTGAGGTACAGATACCAGCTCGAGTCAGTTTTAAACCCATTCATTCATGGGATGAATAATTGCCCCAACAAGGGTTTTTTTTTAAACTGCTACACGTCTGTGTGGTAAAGGTGCTGCCAAAGTGCAATTTGTTAGCAAGAACCAGGACCCAGGTGGCGAAGGAGTGGCGATATTTCTTTTTTTTATTTGTTTAGAGAAACAGCACGGTAACAGGCCCTTCCGGCCCAATGAGCCTGGACTACCAAATTAGACCCATGTGACCAATTAATCTACTAACCTGTATGTCTGGAATGTGATGGGGTGGGGCGGGGGGGTGAGACTGGAGCACCCGGAGGAAACGCGCAAGGTCATGGGGAGAGCGTATGAACTCCTTACAGACAGTGGCGGAAATAGAACCCCGCTCAGTGTTCGCTGGGGGCAGCCCACGTATGTCACCATGCTTCAGGCACCAAGGCAGCCCGCCCACAGCTTACTAATCCCTTACTAATTTGTACGTCATCAGAATGTGGGAGAAATCCACGTGGCCTTCGGGAAAAGATACAAACTACTTAGGACAGTGGTGGGAATTGAACCCCAATTGCTGGTGGTGTAACAGCACTACGCTACCACGCTGCCCCAAATATTTTTCCAAGTGTGTGCCTCGGAGAAAGGTTTGTGGGTGCTAGTGTTCACTAAGAATGCCCTTCGCAGAGGGGAGACTATAGGCTGACCAGCAACCTCCGATGAAATGCTGATCTACAAAATTCTGGTTAGAACACACTTCGAGTACTGTGATCAGTTCTGTTCACTTCATTATAGGAAGGATGTGGAAGCTTTAGTGAGGGAGCAGGGGAGATTTACCAGGATGCTACCTGGAGTAGAGAGCGTTTCTTATGAAGAAAGGGAGAGCCAGCTAAGGCTTTTCTCTTGGGTCTGAAGGAGGATGAGAGCTGACTTGATGATCTGTTTAAGATTATGAGTGGAATAGATATAGTGGGCAGCTAATGTCTTTTCTCCAGAGTGCCAATGACTCGTACTTGAGGATATCCTTTTAAGGTGGATGGAGGAAAGTTTAGTGCAGATATCAAAGGCAGGTTGGTGGTGGGGTGGAGATAAGACTCTACCAAAGGAGCTATAAGGCGCACTCCTTCCCTCCAATAAACAACATACACAAAGTCTGGAGGAACTCAGCAGGAAGGGTCTCGGCCCAAAACATCGACTGTCCTTTTTTCCATAGACGCTGCCTGGCCTGCTGAGTTCCTCCAGCATTTTGTGTGTGTTTTGCTCAGATTTCCAGCATCTGCAGATTTTCTCCTGTTTTTGCCTTCCCTCCACTAATCCGCAGGTCACCCTTGAGCAAGGTGGAGGGAAGGGGTGCCTTACACCTCCTTTGGTAGGGTCTTACCTCCACCCTACCACCTGACAGGCACCTGCGTAGCCCCTCCAAACAGGGTCACGTGAAGCCATGGGAGCGGGTGGTGGATGGCCGTATGAGCAGCCGGTGTGTATCACAAGTCCTGGTTATGTGACCACTGACACCAGGCAGACAATCTCTGATAATGGCTGGGTCACCCATCTTGTAAAGACACTGCCCAGAACAAGGCAAAAAAGGCAAACCACTGCTGTAGAAAATTTTGCCAAGAACAATCATGGTCAGGGGGCAATGGTCGCCACGTCATACGACACGGCACATAATGGTGATGATGATGTGGGCACCTAGAACTCACTGCCAGGGTGGGTGATGGAGGCTGATAGATTTATCAGAATCGGGATCAGGTTTATTATCACTGACATGTGTTGTGAAATCTGCTGTTTTGTGACAGCAGTATGGGGTAATATAAAAATATATTATAAATTTTCTTAAGGAATATGAAATGTATGCAGTATATGTGGTGCAAAAATCTGAAGTGGTGTTCATGGACTCATTGCCCGTTTAGAAATCGAATGGCAGAGAGGAAGAAGCTGTTCATAAAACATTGAATGTGTGGAAGAATCAGTTCCTAAAACTTTGAGTGTATTAAAGATATTTGTTTATTTATCCCTCAGTTCAACCCTAGCCTAATCACAGGACGATTTACAATGACCAATTAACCTACCAATTGGTACATCTTTGTACTGTGGGAGGAAACCGAAGCACCCGGAGGAAACCACACAGACACGAGGAGAATGTACAAACTCTTTCCAGACAGTGGCTGGAGTTGAACCCAGTTTGGTGGTACAGTAAAACATTGTGCTAACCACTACGAGAGGTTATTAGATGGGCTCGTGGATAAAAGAAAAGTGGAGGCTTATGTGCAGTGTAGGAGGAAAGATTCAGTTTGATCATGGATAGGTCAGTACAGCATGGTGGGCCAAAAGGCCTATACTGTGTTGTACCGTTCTACGTTGTTAAAGTTGAAGAAACCTTGAGCAGTTGCCCAATGCACTTTGTAAATAGCTAAGCACAAAGGCTAGTATTTTCCTCCATAGATGCTGTCTAACCCTTTTGAGTTTGCCTATCTCCCTGTGAGTTGTTCCAAGTTTCCAGCGTCTTGTGAATCCAATCATGGTGAAGAGCTTGAACGTATAATTTTTGCCCTAGTCTCATGTTGACTGATTGGCAAATGGAATCTTTTCCAGACAAGTGGATTACCGTACACTTGGGGAGGAGCAGCATCAAATCAAGGGATTACACAATAATCCGGAGATGAAGAGTGATGGTGGAGGAACAAAGGATCTTGGAACCTTGGTCTACAAATCCTTAGAGGTAGCAGGACTGATGGGTAATGTGAGGAGACATAGGAGCAGAATTATACCTCTTGGCTCATTGAATCTGTTGGAGTCAATCATGGCTGATTTATTATCTCTCTCAACCATGTTCTCCTGCCTTCTCCCCATAAACATAGACCCCCTACTAATCAAGAATCTATCAACCTTCATTTTGAACATACCCAATGACTTGGCCTCCACAGCCGTCTCTGGGGATGCATTCCACAGATTCACCACCCTCTGGCTGAAGAAATTCCCCACCCTAGGAAACATCCTCTCTACATCTACTCTATCTTGGCCTATCAATATTCAGAAGTTTTCAATGGGATCGCCCCCCCTCCCCTCATTCTTCTAATCTCCAGAGAGTACAGCCCTAGAGACATTAGACGCACCAGTGAGGATAGAAACGGGATGATTTGGCAGATAAATGTGCGGCTGAGAAGCTGGTGCAGAGGCCAGGGCTTCCAGTTCTTGGATCATTGAGATCTCTACTGGGGGAGGTATGACCCATACAAAAGAGACGGGTTGCCCCTGAACCCGAGTGGGGCTAATATTCTTGTGGGCAGTTTTGTTAGAGCTGTTGGGGAAGGTTTAAACTAATTTGGCGGGGAGGTGGGAACTGGAGTGAAGGGATTCAGGATAGGACGGATGGTAAAAAAGCAAAGATAGCATGCAGTCAGACCGTCAGGAAGGGCAGGCAGATGACAGGACAAAATTGCAGACAGCAGGGTGAGTATCAGTGCATTAGGGATGTAGAATCAAAATGGATGGCAAATACAATACTCAAAGTGTTACATTTCAATGCACGGAGTATAAGAAATTAGGTGGGTGATCCTGATGCACTATTACAGATTGTCAAGTATGATGTTATGGCTATCACTGAATCATGGTTGAAGAATGGTTGTAGTTGGGAGCTGAATGTCCAAGGTTACACTTTGCATCAGAGGGATAGGAAGGTAGGCAGAGCCGGTGGCGTGGCTCTGCTGGTAAAGAATGACATCAAAGCACTAGAAAGATGTGACGTAGGATTGAAAGATGTTGAATCCTTGTGGGTTGAGTGAAGAAACTGCAAGGGTAAAAGGACCCTGAAGGCAGTTATATACAGGCCTCCCAATAGTAGCTCGGATGTGCACTACAGATTACAGTGGGAAATAGAAAAGGAGTGTCAAAAGGGCAATGTCATGTTAGTCATGGAAGATTTCAACATGTACTTCGATTGGGAAAATCAGGTTGGTAATGGATCTCAAGAGAGTGAGTTTGTTGAATGCCTACAAGATGGTTTTTTAGAGTAGTTTGTCATTGAGCCTACTAGGGGATCAGCTAAACTGGATTGGATGTTATGTAATGAACTGGAGGTGATTAGGGATCTTAAGGTAACAGAACACTTAGGAGCCAGTGATCACAATATGATTGAGTTCAACTTGAAATTTGATAGGGAGAAAGTAAAGTCTGATGTAGCAGTATTTCAGTAGAGTAAAGGAAATTGCAGTGGTATGAGAGAGGAGTTGGCTAAAGTAAATTGGAAGGAGATGTTAGCAGGGATGACAGCAGAGCAGCAACGGCATGAGTTTCTGGGAAAAATGAGGAAGGTGCAGGATAAATGTTCCAAAAATGAAGAAAGACTCAAATGACAAAATAGTAAGAGCGTGGCAGACAAGGGAAGTCAAAGCTAATATAAAAGCAAAAGAGAGGGCATACAACAAAGTAAAAATTAGTAAAAAGTTAGAGGATTGGAAAACTTTCAAAAACCTACAGACAGCTACTAAAAGAATCATTAGAAATAAAAGATGAAATATGAAAGCAAGCTAGCAAAAAATATCAAAGTGGATATAAAAGATTTTTTCCAAGTATGTAAAAAAAAAATATAAGAGATGAGAGTGGATATAGGACTACTAGAGAAAGAGGCTGGAGAAATAATAATGGGGGACAAGGAAATGGCAGATGAATGAAATGAGTATTTTGCATCAGTTTTCACTGTGGAAGACACTAGCAGTGATGTTGAAGAATGTGAGGAAAGAGAAGTGAATGTAGTTGCTATTACAAGGGAGAAGGTGCTCAAAAAGCTGAAAGATCTAAGGATACATACGTCACCCGGACCAGATTGCATTCTAGGGTTCTGAAAGAGGTAGCGGTAGAGATTATGGAGGCATTTTTAATGATCTTTCCAAAATCATTGGACTCTGGCATGGTGCCAGAGGACTAGAAGATTGCAAATGTCACTCCACTCTTTAAGAAAGGAGGAAGGCAGCAGAAAGGAAATTATAGACTAGTTAACCTCATCTCAGTGGTTGGGATGATGTTGGAATCAATTGTTATGGACGAGGTGATGGAGTATTTAGGACAAAGTCAGCATGGTTTCCTTCAGGGAAAATCTTGCCTGACGAACCTGTTGGAATTCTTTGAGGAGATTACCAGTAGGATAGATAGACGAGATGCAGTGGATGTTGTATATTTGGACTTTCAAAAGGCTTTTGACAAGGTGTCACACATGAGGCTGCTTACCAAGTTAAGAGCTCATGGTATTACAGGAAAGTTACTGGCATGGTTAGAGCATTGACTGATTTGTAGGAGGCAACAAGTGGGAATAAAATGATTCTGGTTGGCTGCCAATGACTGGTGGTGCTCTGCAGAAGTCGGTGTTGGGACCGCTTCATTTTATGCTGTATATCAATGATTTAGGTGATTGAACAGGTGGCTTTGTTGCCAAGTTTGCAGGTGATACAAAGATTGGTGGAGGGGCTGGTAGTGTTGAGGAAACAGGTAGACTGCAGAGGGACTTATACAGATTAGGGGAATGGGCAAGAAAGTGGCAAATGAAATACAATGTTAGAAAATGCATGGCTGTGCACTTTGGTAGTAGAAATAATTGTGCAAACTATTTTCTAAATGGGAGAAAATCCAAAAATCTGAGATTCAAAGGGATTTGGGAGTCCCTGTGCAGACCACCCTGAAGGTTAACTTGCAGGTTGAGTCGGTGGTGAGGAAGGCAAATGCCATGTTAGCATTCATTTCAAGAGGTCTAGAGTACAAGAGCAGGGATGTGATCCTGAGGCTTTATAAGGCACTGGTGAGGTTTCACCTTGAGTATTGAGAACAGTTTTCGGCTTCTTATCAAAGAAGAACATGCTGGCATTGGAGAGGGTTCAGAGGAGGTTCACAAGAATGATTCCAGGAATGAAAGGGTTATCATATGAGGAATGTTTGATGGCTCTGGGTCTGTACTCACTGAAATTTAGAAGGATGAAACTTTTTGAATGTTGAAAGGCCTAGACAGAGTAATGTGGAAAGGATATTTCCCAAGGTAGGTGAATCTAGGACATTAGGGTACAGCCTCAAGATAGAGGGGCTTCCATTTAAAACAGAAGTGTGGAGAAGTTTCTTTAGCCAAGGATGGTGAATTTGTGGAATTTGTTACCACAGGCAGTTGTGCGGGTCAGGTCGTTGAGTGTATTTAACGCAGAGCTGAATAGGTTCTTGATTGGACACAGCATCAAGTGTTATAGGGAGAAGGCCGGGGAGTGGGGCTGAGGAGGGGAGAAAAAGGATCAGCCAAGATTGAATGGTGGAACAGACTTGATGGGCCAAATGGCTTAATTCTGTTCCTATATCTTACACTCTTGTACATTAACCCTTTCATTCCCAGGATTATTCTTGTGAACCTTCTCCGGACCCTCCACAATGCCAGCACATCCTTTCTTCGATAAGGGCCCAAAACTGCCCACAATACTTCAGATGTGGTCTGACCAGTCCCTTATGAAGCCTCAGAATTAGATCCTTGCTTTTATGTTCCAGACCCTCGAAATGAATGCTATTATTGGAAATTATTCTACAAACACTCTTGTACTGTGGTCCTCTTGCACTGAAAGTGGCTCGTTTCTCACTGCTGAACTGAGAACGCAGTCATGATGTTATTAGATACTGAGGTTTTTATGAAATTCAGTCTCCGTCATTCACAGCTCTCAACTCCATGGAATCATTTCCCCCATTGTTCAAGCCTCCGACTTCTGTGAAGATTTCACCTTTCATGTCACCTGCAATAAAATAACAACAAGAAAACAACAAAAAAAAATAACAAGAAGTGTTATTTCCCGAAAGCGTTATCCAGTAAATATTAAATAAACTATTTATCTAGTATGTGTACCACAGTAGCGTAGCAGTTAGTATGATGCTACTACAGCTCAGGGCATTGGAGTTTGGAGTTCAATTCTAATGTCATCTGTAAGGAGTTTGTATGTCCTCCATGTGAACAGATGGGTTTTCCTCTGGGTGCCCTGCTTTCCTCCCACAGTGCGAAGATGTACCAATTAGTAGTTTAATTGGTCATTATAAATTGACCCTTGATTTGGCTGGGCTTAAATACTGGGTAGCTGGATGTCGCAGGTCCAAAGGATGGAAGGGCCTTTTCTGTGCTGTATCTCAGTAAAAGAAACTTCACTCACCTCAACTCTGAGTTGATTTCACGTCCTATTGACTCACTTTCAAGGACACCACAACTCGCGTTGCCAGAGTTGTTTGTTTGTTGAATTTCGACGCTCTCTGTATGTTCTCCCTTTCAACAGCATGGATTTCCTCCTGGTGCTTTGGTGTCCTCCCACTATCCAAAGACAGTTAGTAGGTTAATTGGTCATTGTAAATTGACTTTTGATTGGGCTAGGGTTAAATAGGTATGTAGCTGGGCAGTGCGGCTTGTTAGGCCAGAACAACCTGTTCTGCGCTGTAAATCTAAATGGGAAAATAAGTAAATAAGTCTTGTTTACCTTAACTTGCCTGCATCTTGCACGTAGGCACTCACTCAACCAAGCTTCAGCTTCTAGCTGTACATCGTGCTTGTAAGATGCTTGCCTGTAACAATTTAAACTATTCTATTGAATATTTTTCAACAAGAAGTTAGGGAAAAAAATGCTTAATTTTGCATGAAGTCCCATCTTATCCAGACAAGTTAAGCTAAAATAAAAACAGAAGATGTTGGAAATACTTAGAATCAGGTTTATTATCACTGACATATGTTGTGAAATTTGTTGCTCTGTGGCAGCAGTATAGTGTAATACATAGAAATTACTATAAAATACAATAAGACATGTATGTATCTACAATAGGTAGGGTGCCTAGGACATTTGCACAGTACTGTAGTAATCTTATGTATTGCACTGTACAGCTGCAAAGAAAAAACAAACTTCATGACTTATGTGAGTGATGACAAACCTGATGTGAGTCTCTATTGTGGACTGAGGGTGGGAAGGGGGCAGGGAGAGGGGAATCATGGTTGGGAAAAGGGAAAGGGAGAGGGGAGGGAGCAGGAAGCACCAGAGAGACATTCTGTAATGATCAATAAACCGATTGAATGGAATCAAATGATATTGCCTGGTGTCTCAGGAATGAATGTGTCTGTACCCACACCACCCTCTCCGCCCTTGACACTCTTCCTCTGCCATCTGACCCACACCCTCCCCGCAGCACTCCACCCTCACCATTCCCAGCTTCTTTTGCTCCCACCAAACTTACATTCTTGCTCTCTGCTCCAGTTGACAAATACTATACTGTGCAAAAGTGTGATAATGCTCATGAGTTGGTTAATCGTCCATTCAGAAATATGATGGTGGAGGGGGAAGAATCTGTTCCTGAAATATTGAGTGTGTCTTCAGGCTCCTGTACCACCTCCCTGATGGTAGCAATGATTAGAGGGCATGTACTGGGTAATGGGGGTCCTTAATAATGGATGTCGCCTTTTTGAGGCATAACCTTTAATGATGCCCTTGATGCTGGGAAAGCTAGTGCCCATGATGGAGCTGGCTGAGATAGCAATCCAATGCATGATTTTTCTGATCCTGTGCAGTGGCCCTTCCATACCAGGCAGTGATGCTCTCCATGGTACATCTGTAGAAATTTGCTAAGAGTCTTTGGTGACGTACTCAGCTGGTCAGATAGCAGCTGTGGAGAAGGAAACTGGTTAACATTTCATGTCAGTGAATTTCCCCTGTGCTTCCTGATGAAAGGTTATGTGACCCCTCCAATAACAGCCTTCCAATCATAAAGACACAAGTCAAGTACTTTGCTTCCTACCACCAAACAAACTACAGATCTGATTTGACAAGCTCACATAGATCACATGGATTTTTACTTTCTTGTCCTGCCTGCTATGTGGAACCTTGTCAAAGGCCTTGATAAAACCCACGTACACTACATCGACCAAGGTGCCCACATTGGCCCTCCTTGATACCTCCTCAAAAAATTGAGTTAATTATACATGAACTAACTTTAACAAATCCATGTTCACTTTCCAATATTAATCAATGCTTTTCTCACTGGAAGTTTACTCTTACCCTTACAAGGTACTATAATAATTTGCCTACTACTAATATAAAAATAATTGACTTCAATTTATAAGTACCGTTTGAAAGTAAGTTCTGATGGAGAATTCAGGAACAGTTGTTATTCTTCAATTATTAGGTTCCTGATCCGCTGCAAATAACCTCACTCAACTTCACTTGCCCCATCATTGAAATGTTTCCACAGCCCAAGGACTCACTTTCAAGGACCCTTCGTCTGATGTTTTATTGGGATACAGTGTGGAACATGGCCTTCTGTCCCTTGAGCCATGCCGCACAGCAATCCTAGCCTAATCACAGGACAATTTACAATGAGCAATTAACATACCAACTGCTACATCTTTAGACTGTGGGAGGAAACCCACGTGGTCACAGGGAGAACATACAAACTCCTCACAGGCAGTGGTGGAAATTATACCATTGCTATATATGTGGAATTGTATATGGGTTGCTGTACTGTAAAGTGTTGTCCAATCCACTATGCTATCATGCCACTAATATTAATTATTTTTATTATGATTTATTTCTTTTTGTATTTGCACAGTTTGATATTTTTTAATACTGGTTGTATGCCCAGTTGGTACAGACTTTCATTGATTCGATTATGGTTATTATTCTATTATGGACTTATTGAGTATGCCCACAAGAAAATGGATCTCAGAGTTGTATATGGAGACATATATGCACTTTGGTAATGAACTTTGGGCATTGAATTTTGATGAAGGGTCTCATTCCAATGCATGGACTGTGTATTTCTCTCCATAGAAGCTGCCTGACATGTTGAGTTTCTCCAGCATTTTGTGTTTGTTGCAACTGACTGTACTTGCTTGATTTATTCAGTCCACTCTTCGTCAACAACTGCTTTTGCTGCTGCTTGTGTATGGCTGGGGGAAGGGGGCTTTGGGGTTCTGATGTTTCTGTCATTCATTCTTTAAGGCTTTTCTGTGTTTCTGTCTTGTGGATGTCTGTGAAGAGTAAGAATTTCAGGTTGTATACTGTATACATCCTCTGATAATAAACTGAACCATTTCAGCTCAAAGAGACAAACACAAAATGCAGGAGAAACTTAGAAAGTCAGGCAGCATCTATGAAGGGGAATAAACAGTTGACTTTTCAGGCTGAGAGCCTTCTTCAGGGCTGATGAAGAAGGGGACAACAGCCAAAATAAGAAGGTGGGGGAGAGCAAGGAATTCAAGCTGGCAGATGATAGGTGAGTCTAAGTGAGAGGCAAGTGGATGGGTATTGTGAAGGGTGATGCGGGTTCTATGCAGGCAGTTACATTGAGAAAAGATGGAAGAATAGTTGGGAATTCTCACAGTCAGGCAAGATCGAGGGTCAGTGTTAGAAGCATTACCCTTTGTTACGAGGAGCTGACAGACGGGTGGGGGAGGTCAGGCTGAAGGCAGACAGGACAGTATAGAAATGGTTGATGCAAATCAAACAAATCAGCGACCTCTAATTCCAGCCGCCTGTCAGCGAGCGGACTTCGCGACGCGGCAGGGAAAGAGAAACATGCTGATGTTTCGGAAACATCTGGCCTGTCCCGTGCCTGGCCCGGAACTCGTGGGTTAACCGCTCGTAGACCCGGAGGTGTCTGCTATGCTCCACATTCCCTAAGAAGATGCAACAGGCTGTCAGGAATACAGCTGACATCCCAAGGCCACCTGGGCTCCAGGGCTATTAGAGCACTTCCCGTCAAATTGTTGAGGCAGTGAGGGAAAGAGCCCCAATTAGCGAGCTTGAAAGATTTCAGTCAGTCACCCGTCACTAATACTCGGGAGAAAACTTGACAGCACTTTCTTTTTCTGTCCCTTATTAATTGTAATGATTCTATCCAGCAATTCTGAATAAGCAGAAGATCTTTTTATTTCCGTTAATCAAAAGCTGGGTATCTCAGAAGTGCTGCATGCGTAGTGCCTCCAGCATTGTCAATGACCCTTCCCGTCCTTCCCACCATCTCTTTGGCCTACCATCATCATACTGCAGCATAAGAGCCAGAACTGTCGGCCTGGGTAACAGCTTCTTCCCTTGGGCTGTGAGACTTCCTAACACTCTGCTGCCATCCAGCACACACGTACAACCTGTCTGAATGCCCTGCCAACCTCCCCAACACTCCACAACTCACAGGCACACTCTCATCCTGCACTGGTCACTTCTCATCTTTTATTGCTGCTGCTTCACATATTTATACCACTGCTTTTTTATTATAATAGTGTCAGTGACATTACACCGTCTCACATAAACTTGCAGCCCACACTTCATGACAACCTGTCAATCATCAGGCCATGCTGCTCAGGGACTGGTGCTGATATTATTTTCTGACTGTACGTGCTGGATCGTAACGGTGTGTGACTGTATGCACTGTGTTTGCAGCCTGGCCCCAAAGGAAAAATGCTTTATTTAGCTGTATATGCCTATATGGTTGGATGACAATAAATCTGAACAGAACTCACACCCAATAAGGAGGGGGTAGAAGACCTTGATGATTCTTTCAGCAGTTATTACTGTCCTCTTGATGCACCATCAATAACTCTCGGAGACGGGAGGCAAAAGATGGGCTTTTATTAGCTGCAAACGTGACCACTACATCCTAGAGACTGAGGGAGGAGCAGTGCCTCCAATCGCCTTTATACAGGGGTCTGTGGGAGGAGCCACAGGAGCAGTCAGCAGAGGGGCGTGTCCAGACAGGTATACATAGTTTACCACACCTCTGTAGGGTCTTCTGATCTAATGTCTTACAGCTTCCGTACCACACAATGATGCATCCAGACAGGTATACATAGTTTACCACACCTCTGTAGGGTCTTCTGATCTAATGTCTTACAGCTTCCGTACCACACAATGATGCATCCAGACAGGATACGCTGGGCGGAGCTCCTGTAGACATTTGTTAGAAAGGGGGCCGGGAGCCCTGTACACCTCAATCAGCTCAGGATATGGACACTGCTGTGCCTTCTTGACTAATGAGAAGGTGTTGAGGGTCCAAGTTTGATTGTCCTTTACGTGTGCACACCAACAAACTTTGAGCTCTTGACTCTCTCCACAGCTGAGCCATTGATGTGCAATTGTAAGTGGTCGGCCTACACCTTCCCGAAGTCCACCATCCTCTCTTTTGTCTTGTCCACGTTGAGAGTCAGGTTGTTGCTGTCTCGATGTCTTAAAACCCGACTGGGGCTGAGAAAGAATAAAAATAAATGGAAGGAAAGGAGAGAGAGAGAGAGAGAGAGAGAGGCAACAAAAGAATTAAAGAGCAAATTAAAGAAGGGGAGAGACGTGGGTAGCAGAGAAGTGTAGTGGTTAGGACATCGCATTAAAGCGCCAGTCAGTGATGAGTGATCAGGGTTCAATTTCCACCGTGCTCATAAGGAGTTTGTACGTTCTCCTCATGAGGAGGCAAAAGTGATGTTCATTTTTTTACATAGTGAGGTGCCATGCACATTTAGCATCAGCACAGGCCAGCAGGACACTTCAACTAAAACAGACTTTATCAACGTATTTGTAAGATTGTTTATTTTCAGTCTTCAGTACACGAGTGTAAAGGAAAACAAAACAATTGTTACTCCGGGTCCCATGTAGCTTTAAAAGAACACACTAAGTGTAAAAAGGGAATAAATATAAATTTAAATGCAATCCTATAAAGCAGAATGTACAAGAAAGTGTTAAGTGTGGCTGTATATACAGTACATAAGATTAGTTTATATACATTGACTGATTTTATGTATGTAAAGCGATGCCAAGTGTCTGAACATAGTGACTCTGACAGGAAATGATACAGTGACAAAGTGACTCTTGGCAAGAGGAACTCTTCTTGGTAGCAGCAGGAGATTTGGCATGTCACCAAAAAACACTCACAAATTTCTACAGGTGTGCCGTGGTTAACTGGCTAGGTCACCGTCTGGTATGCGGGGGTCTACTGCACAGGATTGATCGAATTAAGCTGCAAAGAGTTGTAAACTCGGCTCCATCATGGGCACTAGCCTCCGTAGTATCCAGGACATCTTCAAGGAGTGGTCCCACGAAAAGGCAGCGTTCATCATTAAGGACCCCCATCACCCAGGACATGCCCTCTTCTCATTGCTACCATCAGGAAGGAGGTCCAGAAGCCTGAAGGCACACACTCAATGATTCAGGAACAGCTTCTTCCCCACTGTCATCGGATTTCTGAATGGACATTGAACCCACGAACACTACCTCACTACTTCATTATTTCCATTTTTTTGCACTAGTTATTTAATTACATACATTCAAAACAGTTTCTCTAATATTATGTATTGCAATGTACTGCTGCCACAAAGTTAACAAATTTCACAACATATGCTGGTGAAATTAAACCTGATTTGATTCTGAAAACACTGTGTCAGTGCAGGCATGAGATGTGGAGTGTAGGCATAAAGTGGCAGTGCTTGGGGGTTGAAGAGTATTGAGGGGCTGTGGAGAGGAGGTGGCGGATGTGTTTGTGGGCTGGTTAATCGGTAGAGGTGCTGACCAGCCTTACTGCTTGGGGAAAGTAACTATTTGAGTCTGGTGGTCCCAGCGTGGATGCTACGTAGCCCCCTCCCTGATGTGAGTGGGACAAACAGTTCATGAGCAGGCTAGGTGGGACCCTTCATGGCATTACTGGCCCTTTTCTGGCACCTTTCTGTACACACATCTTTGATGGCGGGTAGGCTGGTGCCAGTGATGCATTGGGTAGTTTTAACTACCCGTTGTCAAGCCTGCCTGTCCATTGCCGTGCAGTAATGCAGCTGGTTCGGATGCTCTCAACCGTGCATATGTAGAAGGTTGTGAGTATTCACAGCTTCCTCAGAAAGTAGAGACACTGGTGACTTTTCTTGAATCTGGAAGATGTGTTCTGGGACCATGAGAGATTGTATAAATGACTAATTAAACCAGTCTTCTTCTTACCCTGCTTAGTGTTTGGGAGGGACCAGGCATGTACTTTTGCATTTTTATTTGATCCGGCATTTAAAAAGAAATATTTACCATAGCAACAGGGCCGAACATGACGCTAAACATGAGCTAAGTGCAGTTGTCCCAGACAAGAACGTCATTCGGGCAGCTAAAAACATTTGGTTTGTCTGTATGACTGCAGAGGCTAAGTGGACATCATAGCACTTGTTAACATTTCATCTGACAATGTAAAACTAAGATTAATAACAACGGAAAACTTGGAGAAAGGCCAGCAATATCATGAAGGATCCCGCACACCCTGCTCATGGACTGTTTGTCCCACTCCCATCAGGGAGGAGGCTACATAACATCCATGCCAGGACCACCAGACTCAAAAGCAGTTATTTCCTCCAAGTTGTCAGGCTGATCAACACCTCCACCCAGTAACCCACCCTTCCACTCCCCTAACCTCCACTACTTTATCATTTCCTGTCATTTCTTCTTAAGTTCAGATATTCCTGTTCCTAGTGGCATGTTATGGACATACAATCAGTCTATGCATATAAGCTAATCTTTTGTATTCATATTTATTGTGTTTTTTATGCTTATTGTGTTTTCTTAGTAATGGTATTTACATGCTGGACCCAGGATAGAACTTCCGAAATGATATCATAAAGGAATTTGAAGTTGCTGACTCCCTCCACCTCTGATTTCCCCAATGAGAGCTGGCTTATTGACCTCCCAAAGTCAATAATCGGCTCCTTGGTCCTGCTGACATCCAGTGAGAGGTTGGTAAGGACTTCCAGAGTCTGAAGATTCTTTTGCGATTTAAAAAAAAAAGTTTAGCTTGTAACTTATTGTAATTTTAATGTATTGCACTCAACAACAAAGTTCATTCCATACAGTAGGTATGTCATGTCTAGACTCAAGAGGAGTTACTTCTCCCAAGACATCAGGCTGATCAAAACCACCACCTATTGACCCAACCCATCACCACTTCTATATAATTTCCTGTCAGTCACCTTCTGTACAGACACTCCTGTACTTGGTGTCACTTTATGTACATGCAATTAGGCTGTGTACATAAGATCATCTTATGTATATACGACCACCCCTAAACTATTGTACTTGTACCACAAAATGCTTGAGGAACTCAGCAGGCCAGGCAGCATCTATGGAAAAGAGTACAGTCGACGTTTCAGGCCGAGACCCTCCAGCAGGACTGGAGAAAAAAAGATGAGTAGAGTTAAAAGGGGTGGAGGGGAGAGAAAAACACAAGGTGATAGTTGAAACCAGGAGGAGGAGGGGTGAAGTAAAGAGCTGGGAAGTTGATTGTTGAAAGAGATACAGGACTGGAGAAGGGGAGTCTGATAGGAGAGGACAGAAGGTCACGGAAGAAAGAAAAAGGGGGAAGGAGTACCAGAGGGAGGCAAGGAGATAAGGTGGGAGAGGGAAAAAGCGATGGGGAATGGTGAAGGTGGGGGGGGGGGGGGTGATTACCAGAAGGTTGAGAAATCGATGTTCATTCCATCAGGTTGGAGGCTACCCAGATAGAATATAAGGTGTTGTTCCTCCAACCTGAGTGTGGCCTCATCACAACTGTGGAGGAGGCCTTGGATAGTCATATCGGAAATGGAAGTGGAATTAAAATGGGCGGCCACTGGGAGATCCTGCTTTTTATGGTGGATGGAGCGTAGGTGCTTGTTACTTGTACATCGTGGTTTATAGGATTGTGTTTATATTTATTGTCGTTTTTTATTCTTGTGTTGTTTTGTTTCCTGCATTGGATCCGGAGTAACAATCATTTTGTTCTCTTTTGCACTCATATATTGAAGAAGGACAATAAACAATCTTGAAATTTACGGGATATTAACAAAGCATCAGTGTCACCAGACAGGGCAGTGAGATTGTTCTCCATTCCTCAACTTTACTTCACCAGATGAAATCCAGCTTCTTAAATTAAGAGGCTTTTTTCTCCCAGTCAGCTGACTTCTTGTTTGACAAGCAAAATACTTGAATCTCGAACTGTCAAGCCAACTATTTGGTGCTGAAATGTACTTTAAACTCCTTTTTGCAATTTCCTGTGTGGGCAAAGGTTTCCACATTCCAGATCCAACAACTGATGGAAGAAAGGGCAATGTTTTTATCCAAGATTAATGATTTCATTGCTATGCTGAGATATCAGAATGAAGTTCGTAACTGCTTGGCAAGTGCTGGAGAGAAGACAAGGTTCACAGTTTAATATGTTAGGTGGACTTTAAATGATTGTAAGCAGATTAGAACTGGGAAAATAGAGAAGAAGCTCTGTAATATTGGTGAGAATGGTCTGAATGTATTGATATCGGTATCAGAATCTGAATCAGGTTTAATATCACTGACGTATGTCAGGAGATTGGTTCATTGGTTTATTATTGTCACATGTACCGAGAGCCAGTGAAAAGTTTGCCTTGCATTGAGGTAGAATGAAGTAAAACAATACCAATGCAGAATAAAGTGTTCAAGCTCCTGGAGGAGTACGGTGCAGGTAAACAATAAAGTGTAAGATTATAATGAGGTGGATGGTGAGGCCAAGAGCTATCTTATTGTCCAAGAGTTTCATCGAGGAGTCTGATAACAGTGGGACAGAAGCCGTCCTTGAGACAAGTGGGAAATGCGTTCAGGCTTTTGTGTCTTCTGCCTGATGGAGAGGGGAGAGGAGAGAACATCTGGGGTAGGTGGGGTGTTTGACTATGCTGGTGGCTTTCCTGAGGTAACGAGAAGAACTGAACCCCCCGGAGCACAGGAGAGTGTGGGGAGTATTGATATAATTATGAGGGGTGTAGATAAGGGTGGTAAGGTGCAGTACGTCTCTACCAAAGGAGATGCAAGGCTCTCCTTCCCTAGTGTACAGCTCAAGCTGGAGCAAGGTGTCGCACCTGCTTAGCCTCTTGATCAAGATCATGTGAAGCCATGGGAGCAGCTGGTGGATGGTCATATGAGCAGCCGGTGAATATCACAAGTCCTGGTTATGTGACCACTGACACCAGGCAGACAATGTCTGAAGGGTACTGATAATGGCTGAGGTCACTCATCCTGTAAAGACACTGCCCAGAAGAAAGCAATGGTAAAGCCATTTCTGTAGACCTGTGGCCATTCCCTTCAATAATAAGTACAAACTTTAGATACTATTGAGGGGGACTAAACAGATGTGGCTGAACAGATTGTGGGGGCTTTAGTAATAATCTTTTAAGAATCACTAGATTGAATAAGATTTTGGAATGGTTCCAGAAAGCTGCAAAATTGTAAATGTTACTCCACCCTTTAAGAGGGGAGAGAGGCAGAAGAAAGGAAACTATAGACCAGTTAGTCTGACTTCAGTGCTTGGAGTCGATTGTTAAGGGTGTAATTTTGGGGTATTTGGAAGCACATGATAAAATAGGCCATAGCATAGTTTCCTCAAAGGAAAATCTTGCTGACAAATCTATTGGAATTCTTTGAATAAATTACAGGCAGGATAGACAAAGAAGAATCAGTTGATGTTGTGTACTTGGATATTCAGAAGGCCTTTGACAAGGTGCCACACATGAGGCTGCTTAACAAGCTATGAGCCCATGGTATTACAGGAAAGATTCTAGCATGGATAAAGCAGTGGCTGATTGGCAGAGGCAAATAGTGGGAATAAAAGGAGCCTTTTCTGGTTGGCTGCTGGTGACTAATAGTTTTCCACAGGGGTCTGTGTGGGGACCGATTCTTTTATCGTTATATGTCAAAAATTTGGATGATTGAATTGATTGCTTTGTTGCAAGATTTTCAGACAATATGAAGATAGGTGAAGGGGCAGGTAGTTGTGAGGAAATAGGGAGGTTATAGAGGGACTTGTACAGATTAGGGGAATGGGCAAAGAAGTGGCAGATGGAATACAGTGTTGGGAAGTGTATGGTCATGCACTTTGGTAGAAGAAATGAAATGATTGAATATTTTCTAAATGGAGAGACTAATACAAAATTCTGAATCACAAAGGGACTTGGGAGCCCTTGTGCAGGATTCTCTAAAGGTTATTTTGCAGGTTGGGTCTGTGGTGAGGAAGGGAAATGCAATGTTAGCATTCATTTCAAGAGGACTAGAATATAAAAGCAAGAATGTAATTTTGAGACTTTATGAAGCACTGGTGAGGCCTTACTTGGAGCACTGTGAACAGATTTGTGTCTATTATCTTAGAAAGGATGTGCTGAAACTGGAGCAGTTTCGAAGGAAGTTCCCAAAAATGATTCCAGGATTGAATGGCTTGTCATATGAAGAGCAATTGGTGGCTCTGGGCCTGTATTCACTAAAATTCAGAAGAGTAAGAAGTGACCTAATTGAAACCTATCGAAAGGTAAAGGCCTTGATAGAGTAGATGTGTAGAGGATGTTTTCTATGATGGGACAGTCTAAGACCAGGGGACACAGCCTCAGAATTGAAGTGCATCCTTTTAGAACGGAGATGAGATGGAACTTCTTTGGCCAGAGAGTGGTGAATCTGTGAAATCATTTGCCACAGGCAGTTGTGGAGGCCAAGTCTATAAATATACTTAATGCAGAGGTTAATAAATTCTTGATTGGCCAATGCATGAAGGGATGTAGGGAGAAGGCAGGAGACTGGGGCCAAGAGGAAAACTGGATCAGGCATGATGAAATGACGGAGCAGACTCAATGGGCCAAATAGCCTAAATCTGCTCCTATGCCTTATGATCTTGTCTTTCTTCAAGGTGAGTGGTAAGTGCTGTTGATCTACAACTGATGACAATCTGGCCCATTGAGTTGTAAAGATGAAGTACTTCATTTTAACTTAGTGAGAATATTGGAAAGGTTGTGTAAGGATGCTAATGTCTGAGATTCATCATCTTTGCTACTTACATGCAAAAAGTGCAACTGCTCAGATTAACCATCAAGTTCTGGGAATGATCAATGGTTCAGCAAGCATCTGTGGAGATAGAAACTGAGTTAAGATTTCAGAACAGCAGTCTATCATTGGTTCTGGGGTACCCACAGAACAGACTGATTTTATTCTGGTAAACAGCGACAGGAACCTGGAGGAACAAACAATCTGCTGCTCTTTGCTGCGTTGAGGCTGAGGTTGTGGGCCTGCTCCAGCTGCTCTGGGCTTCGTGTCTATGGACTCACTTTCATTCTAAATGCTATTTGCTTGCTTTAGCTGTTTGCATGACTTGTTTATTCTCTCTCTCTCTCTCTCTCTGCATATTGGGTGTTCATCGGTCTTCTGTTAATGGCTTCTGTTGGGTTTCTTGTTTTGTGGCTGCCTGTAAGGAAACCAATCTCAAGGTTGTATACAAGGAAGTAACATATACATACTTCGATAATCAATGTACTTTGAACTTTAAAAACTCAGCGGGCTGAGCAGCATCTGTGCGAGAATAGGAGTTGTCCTTAAATGTCGATAGTTCCTTTCCACCCACAGGTGTTGCAGATGAGATCCTTCTCCTGTAGAATGTCCTCTTGTATTTAATTTTGCTGTGTTAGTTATGATGTTTATTCCTATAATTTAATGTTTTTAAATGCCAGAATGTGAGTCCACTGTAATACATTATTCCCATTTGAATTTTATGACTGTTCTCCGCTCTGGGTACCCGGCTGGTGGCATAGTGGCATCAGTGCCGGACTTCGGAGCGAAGGTTCCCGAGTTCGAATCCAGCCGGCTCCCTTGCACATTTTCCATCCATGCTGGGTTGAGCATCGAGGTAACAACTCAGCCTCGTAAAAACAAGAAAGCCTGCTAAAATAACGCCATCACGACGGCGTCCCGATGACTCCACTCGGAGTTAAGGGCTTTCTTTTTCTTCTGCTCAGGGTAATGCAGTTTTACACTGCCATTCTCGTGTCTACAGGTGTGGATCACAGAATCAGTGGTAATAAGAAAGCAGCTCTCCACCCCTGACTGGAGACGCTGAACCATTATGTTGCATCAAGTCTGCTAGGACGAGTTTTCTCTGGGATCCTAAACACAAGAGATTCTGCAGATGCTAGAAATTCAAAGTAACACAACTCAAAATGCTGGAGGAACTCAGCAGGTCAGGCAGCATCTATGGAGAGGAATTCAGCAGGTAAGGTGGTACCTCTGGAGAACAATAAACTGTTGATATTTTGGGCCAAGAACCTTCATCAAGATGAAGGGTCCTGGTCCAAAATGTTGAATGGTTATTTCTCTCCATGGATGCTGTTTCCTCCAAGGGGACCACAGCCTTGAGGTAGGGTCCGGAGGCTTGCGTGCCTCAATGGCCTGGAGAACAATGTTGGCTGGAGTCAGGGCCTTGTGCTTTAGCTCCTGGAAGGGTCACCAATGCCAAAGGTCAAAGGGTAGAGGTCAGCCTGAGTGGTCCACCGGTCCTCAGCTCAGGGCTAACAACCCTGACTGGTCAAAAAACAATTGTTGCGGCAACTGCAATAAAGAATCCGCCCATACAGCCTCAGAACAGGCAGTAAGTAATAGATGCTGATGACCTACTGAAAGATCTGAGCCCAAAATGTTTACTGCTTATTCCTCTCCATAGATGCTGCCTGACCTGATAAGTTCCTCCAGCATTTTATACATGTTGCTCTGGATTTCCAGTCTCCCGAGTTTGTCATTAACTGACGGGAAAGTTCCACTATTCTTTGCACTTTAAAAGTGCTTCAGTGGTTACAGGAAGTTCAAACACTGAAATACATGGTCACTTTTGCTCTTTCTCCATCGTCAGGCAGCTGAGTCTGGAAACCCCAGTGTGCTATTGGTTGATTTCTGCCCCCGAGTGGTTCAGTGTACACTGTTCACGAACCAAACAGCCTTGGCGGAGATTCCCTCTGCTTCAGCGCAGAAGCAGCCTGCGGAAAGCCTTGCTGTCACTTACAATACAGCGGCCGTGTCCTGTTCTTTCTGTCTCAGACCACAGAGATGGCACATGAGAGATTTGCATAGAGCAAAGATAAGTGACAGGCATGAATGGAGTTATTCATCCAGGAGCTTCAACACAAACTAATGAAAGCGATGGTGACATGAGGATAATTTGCGTTGCTGGCTCTCAACATTGTGAAGATGATGTCCTGGTTTCCCATCTGCCTCCCATGTGGGTGGTAAGCAATTATAATGTTGGTGAGCTGCCAACAATCATGAGAGAAAGGCATGGAGAAAAGAGCCACAAGAACACAATCCTTAATCATAATTTTACAAATAATTTAATGGATATGCAAATTGCTGGTCCAAATATTGCTGGAAACGAGAGTATCAAACAATCCACTGGCCTGAGCAGCCTCAATGGGAGGAAAGAAATCGCCAATGTCTTGGGTGGAAATCAACTCATTTCTCTTTAGTTTTGCCCATGTGCGGCTGGGAGTGGGGTTGGTATTCTTGTTGCTTTCTATGCAACTTTTTTTTCTGCGCGTGTGGGGAGGTTGATGTTCTTGTCATTTGTGCCATTTGTTTTGTTTTTTGCGGGGGGGGGATGGTGATGTTTTTCTTTGAACAGGTTCCATGGTTTTCTTTGTTTCCTGGCAGTCTGTGGAGAAGACGAATCTCAGGGTTGTGTACTACATACATTTGATAATAAACGTACTTTGAACTTTTATTGGGATTGGATATGGGGACATTGTTAAGAGAGAACTTTCAGCATTATTTCCCTTGGTTGGAAGAAGGCTGGGCAGCTGAATTTGAATTCCCCTGTGTTCAGCTCAACAAATATCAGAATAATGGCCCAGAGTTTTCAATGGGCAATGAGACTTGGCACTGACCTTCAGAAAAGCTCCTCAGAGACATTTCTGACGTTGCACAAGGACATAGGCTACGCTTCCTCACTGATTTGATGTGACACAAACAACACATTTCACTCTGTTTCAACGCATATATGCCAGATAAGGCTAATCTTTTCACTGAATGTACTTTTACTGAAACTGACGCCATTCAGCAGTTGTGTGAATTTTGCATTCTGGCCTCATTGCGGTTAGCGTAATGCTTTTCAGCACCAGTGACCCTGGTTTAATTCCAGCTGCTGTCTGTAAAGAACTTGTGAGTTCTCCCGATGACCACATGGGTTTCTTCCGAGTGTCCCAGTTTCCTCCCACATTCCGAAGACGTACGGGTTAGTAAGTTAGTTGGTCACGTGGGTACGATTGGGTGGAGCGGGCTCATTGGGCAAGTAGGGCCTGTTACCGTGATAGATCTCTAAATAAGTAATTAAAAACAAGCAACCTCTGTGTTGTGAATTCTGCCAGTGGTTTCTGATAGAACATAGAACAGTGTAGCGCAGGAAAAGACCATTCAGCCCACAATGTCTGTGTTGAACATGATGCTGAATTAAACTAATCCCATCTCTCCCTGCACATTACCCATATCCCGGCATCCTGCACGTTTATGTGCCTGTCTGAATGCCCCTATTGTATCTGTTTCCACCATCAGCACATTCCAAGCCCCTATCACATTCACTGGGAGTATTGTGAGCAGTTTTGGGCCCTTAAGAAAGGATGTACTGACATTGGAGAGGATTCCGAGGAGGTTCACAAAAATGTTTCCAGGAGTGAAAGAATTATCATATGAGCAGCAATCGAAGGCTCTGGGCCTGTAGTTGCTGGAGTTTAGAAGAAGGTGGGGGATCTTGTTGAAACCTATCTAATGTTGAAAGTGTTACAATAAGCACCCGACCATGCCATCTTCCGGGGCTTAGACGCTCCCGTTCTTTGGAATATGGATAGCTGACGCAGTCCCTTTAGAGACTTGCCCCCCGCCCCCCAATTGGCGGCCTTGTTTTGGTGCCAGGATTTACATATTTAAAGAGCATCTGAACTGAGGTTTGAGGCTCAATCATCAGCTCAACTTCTCATTTAACATCAAGTTTAGAACTCGGTCCTTGTCTCAGTCTCGTATTGTGTCTCAATCCTAGTATCAGATACTCCAGCACTTGGGTCCTTATTACCCTCGCCTAGGCCACTCGTCACAGAAAGGCCTAGATAGAGTGGATGTGAAGAGGATGTTCCCTTTGCTGGGGAAGTCTAGGACCAGAGGGCACAGCCTCAAAGTAGAGGGATGTCCATTTAGAACATAGAAAACCAACAGCACAATACAGGCCCTTCGGCCCACAAAGTTGTGCTGAACATGTCCCTACCTTAGAAATTACTAGGCTTACCCATAGCCTTCTATTTTTCTAAGCTCTAATTTTCTTTAGAACAGAGATGAGGAGGAATTTCTTTAGCCAGAGGGCAGTGAGCTTGTAGGATTCATTGCTGCACGCAGCTGCAGAGTCCAGGTAACCGGGTGCATTTTAAGACGGAGGTTGTTAGGTTCTTGATTAGTCAGGGTGTGAAAGGTTATGAGGAGAAGACTGGAGAATGGGGTTAAGAGGGAAAATAAATCAGCTATGATAAAATGGCAGATCAGACTCGATGGGCTGAATAGCCTAATTCTACTCCAATGTCTTATGGCCTTATGTTCTTTAAAAGCAACTTGCCTCACACATCTTCTTCAAACTTTCCCCCTTTCACTTTAAAGCCTTCAGGTACTTGACATTTCTACCATGGGATTGAGATTCCAGCTGTCTACCCTGTCTATGCATTTCATATTTCCTAAGCTTCTATCATGATGGTTTGCACAAAGATTTTCTGGCGTGAAGGATATTCACAGACAGGAAATAATGCAAGTAACATATTTAACAATTTGAATATTTTCCAGAGTAATATGAAGACCTCACTTGAGAGTGAAGTCTAAATCAGAATCAGGTTTATTAGCACTGATATGTCCGTGAAATGTGTTGTTATATGGCAGCAGTATAGTGCAGGATATAAAATCAATATAATTTACAATAAATAGATATATAATTACTAGTGTGAAAGAGGAATAGTGAGGTAGGGTTCATGGACTGTTCAGAAATCTGATGGTGTAGGGAAAAAAGCTGTTCTTAAAATGCTGAGTCTGAGTCTTCAGGCTCCTATCCCTCATCCCTGATGGCAGTAATGATAAGGGGGCATGTCCCAGCTGGTGAAGCTCTTTAATGGTGGATGCCACCTTGAGACACAGATGTCCTCGAAAGTGGGGAGGCTTGTGCCCGTGATGGAGCTGGTTGAGCCTGGAGCCTTCTGCAGTCTCTTTCAATCCCGTACCAGGTGGTGATAAAGCTGGGCAGAATGCTCTCTGTCGTACACCTGCAGAAATTTGCTAGTCTTCAGTGACCTTCCAAAGTTCAAAGTACATTTATTATCAAAGTATACGACCTTGAGATTCATCTCCTTACAGGCAGCCACAAAACAATGCACCCAAAAGAACCCATTATAAAAAAAAAACCGAACCAACACCCGATGTGCAGAGAGAGGAAATAAAAACAAATCGTGCAGACAGCAAAAGCAAGCAAACAGCATTCAAAATGAAAGTGAGTCCATGGACACAGAGCCTCTGCCTCAGCCGCCGTTCAGCACACATTTCAAACTCTAATGCAGTGGAACCACTGGCACGCCTTCATCGTTGCATCCATATTTTGCGACCATGTTAGATCCTCTGAAACGCTGACACCCAGGAATTTGAAGCTGCTTACCTTTTCCACCGTTGGCTGGTGTGTGTTCTCCTGACTTCTCTTTCCTGAAGTCCACAATCCATTCCTTGGTCTTACTGATGTTGAGTACTATAACATAGCAGCACCAGTCAGCCGACCTGTCTCATTCTTGTATGCTTCCTTGATGCCATCTGAGATTCTGCAAACCACTCTCATGTGCTAAAGGTGAGCTGTTGATCTCTCCATCTGCTTTCTCATGTCCCTGCACTTTAGTTGTATAACTGCGCTGCACTTTCTCTGTAACTGGAACACAATATCTTGCATTCTGGTTTCCTTCTGTAGCACCTCGATGTACTTATGTACGGAGTGATCAGTCTGGATGGAACACAGTGTTAGGGCACATTCTGGAGTTAGGGTATATAGCAAACATTAAATTCACCAGCAACCAATCTTCAGACCTGAAAGTGGATTTTAGATTGAATTTAAAATGCAGCCCTGCAGTCCTGATGGAGAGTCTCAGCCTGAAACGTCAGCTCTTTACTCTTTTCCATTGATGCTGCCTGGACTGCCGAGCTCCTCCAGTATTTTGTGTGTGTTACCCTGAGCAATAGTTTTCCACAGTCCACAGGTCTGTGGACTGGAACTGATTGCAGAGCAGACAATGCTGATTGACCTTCATCTTGGGGGTTTGGAGTGTGGGTGCGAAGAAGGTGTGTGAAAACTATATGTGATTCACAGGAAGCATTGTAGATGCATTCTAACTATAGAATTGTCCTGCTGTTACCTTTGATCTTTATCATCTAAAAGTGTCACGTAATATTGGGTCAGGAGGCCTCGTGCTCCAAGAGTGTCTGAATATGATGTCTGCTGCTTGTTTTTGTTGAATAAAACACTTCTAGACCCACTGTCTCTCCAGTGATTTTCTTCACGTTAGAACAAGACAAAAACTTTTCACTTTATCTGAGTACATGTGACAATAATGAACCAATTAACAACTACCCCTGGGATCAGTGGGCACCGCAGGGGCTGAGTACAATCTGAACAGAGGTGGCAATATTTCAAACAGATGCTTTAATTTAATGTACATTTGTAAATAATAAGTTGCATATTATTTAAATATTGTAAATACATAAGTAAACCTTTTTTTTAAAACGAAAACCATGCATGGAATGGAGACACAGCACTTCCTCCACTCCTTCCCTCCACCTTTTTGTACCAGCTGCCTCCCCTTTATCTTTCCAACAAGATGAAGGGTCTCACCCCATAAAACATCAGCTGTCCACTTCCCCTCTGTAGATGCTGCCTGATCTGCTGAGTTCCTCCAACGTTTTGTGTGGCTGTGTTGCTCCAGTTACGTAGAATGGTGGAACAGGCTTGAGGGGACGAATGGGCTTCTGTTGTTCCTACGCGTTGGCATAACTGCAGAAAACGGCCTCCATGGGAGATGTAAGGTCTATACGCTGTTGTGTGTGTCACAGGAAGCAATGTTGTTTTTCATTAGTGTAATAACAGGCTGTTTTTAAAGATAGAGCAATAGGCATAATAAGGGCATTATGAGACGCACTCTTTCAATTCATTCTAGTCACAAATCTCTGGCCAACATCAGCAATTACTTTCTCCCTTCTTGTTTTTAATCATTATTTCAATTTTTTTCATATTTCCACCCACTCTCCAACACACAATAGCAAAGAAAACATATTTATTCCTATTCCTTCCCAGTAAAACAATTCAGTGTGCATGTCAGATTCTTAAAAAAACAATCTATACATCTGAAAGGCTTTTATGTTTAAGCTGTGGAAAGCAAATTGCAAGGCTAGCATTTATATTTCAGGATAACGTCGAGGTCGGAGATGTTTGAAGGTGGCTTAAGCAATGGTAAGGTTCCTTAAAGGATATTGGAATATTTTAAGGAGAGGCACAGAGTGGAAAAAGTGAGGAAGCAAACCCAGTCAGAGGTTAGCTCGAGGTCGGGGATTGACGAGGAAGGATGCCAAAAGGCCCAGGAGGGGTGCAGAGAGGTCCCAGGGAAGAGGGAACTAGTTCCTCTATACCATCGAAGATACCTTCAAAAGGTGATGCCTCCATCATTGATGACCCCCTCCACGTAGGATGTGCCCTCTTTTCATTAATTTCATCAGAGAGGAGGTACTGGGGCCTGTAGACACACACTCAATGTTTTAGGAACAGCTTTTTCCCTTCTGCCATCAGATATCTGAATGGACAATAAACCCATGAACACTACCTCACTATTTTTGCACTACTTATTTGGTATTTTTATATCTATTTCTTCCTGTATTTACCAGTACATTTTGTGTATTGCACTGTACTACTGCTGCAAAACAACGAATTTCATGATGTTTGCCGGTGATATAAAATTTGATTCTGATTTCGATTCACTGAAAAGTTTTAGAATGCAGGTATAATTATATGTTTAAAAAAAGTTAAGAGGAGTTTGGGTTATCAGGAGAGATGGCGCAAGCTGGGATATTTTTCTCTGGAGCAAAATAGGCTAGGCCTGATCTTAGAAGTTCATAAAATCATGTAAGATGAATAGTCATTGTCTTTTTCCAAGTGTGAGGGTGTCTAAGAGAACAGAAGAAAGATTTCAAACAGATCTAAGAGGCAAAGTTTTCACACTGAGGGTGGAGGGCTTACATGAAGCAGGTTGCCATAGGAATGGGATTTACTTACTTAAGCCCATCATCTGTAGTGGGGCATAGGCCGACAACAGCAGCTCGACAGAGTCCTTGGTCCTGGGCCAGTCTTTCATGTTGTGCCCATCTTCTTGGTGTATCCTTCTTCTCCCAGAGATGAGGTCTTTGGAGCTTTAGTTGATGTTTCTGTAACTCTGGGTGTTTACAGGACGAGGTCGCTAGCCCCTTTTGCAGTTGGACTTAGGACCGTCCATGGTGAAGTTGAGAGGATTAGGAGAAACAGGTATAATTACAATGCTTGGAAAACATTTGGACAGGTACATGGATAGGCACAAAGGTATAGACGGACATGGGTCAAATGCAGGCAAAATGAGATGGGTATCTTGGTCAGCATAGATAAGCTGGGCAAAAGGGCCTGTTTCTGTGATGTATGACTCCATGACTCTTTCTTAGGTATTGTTCAGCTTGGAGCAAAGCATATGCTCAGATTTAATCTCCTACTATAAGAAGAGAAACTATAAGTTTATGGTGGGTGGCTGGGTGGAGATATGTCTCTACCAAAGAAGGTGTAAGGAGCTCCTTCCCTCTGCTAGCCCACAGGTCACCCTTGGGCAAGGTGTAGCACCTGCTTAGCTCCTCCCAATCAGGGTCACTTGAAGCCCTGGGAGCAGGTGATGGATGGTTGTATGAGCAGCTAGTGCATTTCACAAGTCCTGATGACGGATTCTTCTTTCCTGCAACAACGCACCCTGTAAGTGTGCTCAATGTGATGAACTGGGCCATTTCCACTACTTTTAGTCGGATTTTCCATTCAAGAGCATTGGTGTTTCCATACCAGGCTGTGATGCAACCAGTCAATATACTCTCCACCACACATCTATGCAAGTTTATCAAAGTCTTAGATCTCATCCCAAATCTTCACAAACATCTAAGGAAGTAAAAGTGCTGCTGTGCTTTCTTCGTAATGGCATTTAGGTGCTGGACCCTCTGAAACGATAATGCAGAGGTATTTAAAGTTGTTACCCCTCTCTACCTCTGATCCACCAATGAGGGACCTCCAGTTTCCTTCTCCTGAAGTCAATAATCAGCTCCTTGGTCTTGCCGACATTGAATGAGAAGTTGTTCAAGTTATCCAGCATCTGAACAATCTCATGTGATTTTTGAAAAATGTTTATATTGTAACTTATAGTAATCTTTTATGTATTATACAAGGCAACAAATTTCATGACATAGAGTAGGTATGTCACGTCTAGATTCAAAAAGGGTTACTTCTCCCAAGCCATCAGGCTGATCAGCACCCACTCCACACCACTACATTTTCATTTCCTGTCAGAGTAATGTTAGGTACAGATACTCCTATACCTAGTGTCACTTTAAGTACATACTGTTAGGCTGTGTATATAAGATAATTCTGGCAGCATGGTGGCATTGTGGTTAGCACAACACAATTCCCGTACCTGTCTGTAAGGAGTTTGTACTTTCTCCCCATAAATTTCCTCCGGGTGCTCCGGTTTCCTCCAACGTTCCAAAGACGTACTGGTTGGTAGGTTAATTGGTCATTGCAGGCAGTCCCACCATGAGGCTAGAGCTCAGTCAGAGATGCTGGGAGGCACAGCTTGAAGGGGCAGAAGGGCCTAGTTTGTGCTGCATCTCAATAAATGAATAAATTTTTTTTAAAAAGGGTACTTGCACGTTGCATATAGGACTGCATATATATACATATTTATTGTATTTTTTAAAAATTGCGTTTTATTTATGGTGCATCAGAACTGGAGTAACAGATGTTTGTTCTCCTTTGCACTCGTTTACTGAAGAATGACAATAAACAACCTTGAATCTTGAAATCGGGGAGCTGCCTGCGTCCCTCACATCCTTCCCTCCTTTGTGAACCTCGAGGTTTCTGTGGCGTTCTTGTGTCACGAAGCTGGTATGAATTCAGGCAGGCAAGTGAGATGATTTACTGAATGAGGACCTAGGATGTTCTTATAGCTTGTTGAAAAGAGATGCAGTGCGGCAGAAAATCAGACTGACAGGACAATGCTGAAAACCCTGACAAGAGAGGAGTTAATGAGAACACAAGACTGACCTTTACCCTTCTGGGATTCTGTTGTTACATTCCAGGGCAGTGTCAAACCAGCTCCAAGCTCTGCAAATCTGCTCAAATGTTCGTCGCTTGCACAGGGAGCTTTCTTATAACAGAATACGCTTTCTTTTGTGTATGATTCTGCAATTGCGTCGAATAATTATTGGCCGGAAAGAAATAATTTGGAGGGCAAATACTTTTCTCATTTGCTTCCTCTCTGGCGGTTGCTGGGTTACAGAGTACAAACTACTCATTCTCCACTGGCTCAAG